>NC_064925.1:436068988-436373533 GCF_023897955.1 Schistocerca gregaria
CCATAATGACGCCATTCGTTGGATTGGCGTTTCAGTTTTGGCTCGTACCATGTGGCCCATGTCTCATCCAGTGTTACGATACGGCGTAAGAAAGCCTCCCTTCGCGCTTATAGCGCTCCAAGTGCGTCTGAGCAGCGTAGTAATGCATCCATTTCTGTATTTCAGTCAAGTCATGCGGAACCCATCGTGATGCAATTTTTCGCATGCCCAGGCGTTCCTTCAGGATACGAAGCTCAGTCGTGTGCTCTAATCCGGTTTCGTGGGCGAGCTCACGAATCGTATGGCTTCGATCACTGTCCACTAACGCGACAACAGCATGCACTTCTTCAGAGACGCTAGGACGACCTGCCCGATGCATGTGTGCCACTGTTTGCCGACCTTCGTTGAAGGCTTTTACCCGATGTGCCATTGTTCTGTACGGCAATGCCGATTCCCCGCACGCCTCTTGAAGACACTGTCGTGCAGTACGACCTCTGGCACATCCGATCTTGGTCAAACTCCGTTGTTCCTGTTTCGAAAACAGTGACACCGTTACGTTAGACCGCTCGCTCACAAGTGTCTGTGTTTCCCTGGATTGTGCGCACGCCGGTGACGTGGGATGGTTGAGTCCATTTGCTCGGAGGTAAGTTGGTATGTCAACAACGTGTGCTATCAGCGACAATAGTAGATTCCATTGTATACTGTCTCCATAGCAGTGTTGCCACTATTTAAGTTCCAACCTAGGTATAATAACATGTTTCTAGCAACTAATAGCAGAATCCTAAAGTGTCAGCTAACGTTAACTGCTTCTTAAGATTGTATTTTTCTTGTTCAATAACAGACAAAAACACTTACAGGGGCAGTAACATTTTAAGATGTACTTAATTTTTAATTGATGGTGGTGAATTTGGCCGTGAGTTTACGTCAGGGGCAGAATGGTATGTAGCTCGATCACTGCAGAGTTGTTAGGAATGAGTGGGGGGGGGGGGGGGGTGATATTTTATAGCTTGTTCTTGAATCCCGACTGTTCGCCAAACAGCTTCAAAAAGTAGCTGCTGTACAAATGTAAACGGAAGTGACATGGATTCGTGAATGCGTATTTTACAGATTGTCATCTTCAAATGTGACACACGTTTGTAGCAAGTAATAGGAAATCAAATAAAGGCTGCTGGAATACTGCACAATGAGTAAAAGAAAACTGACATACAAAATATTTAATGGACGTTTGTGATCGTATTTATATTGCAATTAATGTTATTAATTAATATAACACACTGATTTATGTATGTTGCCAGTTAAGAGTAAGGTCGGTTGGGGAAGGTGTGGTGGAGTGGTCAAGATGAGAAAAGTGACCATTGGATATTTTCTGCCCTGAAAAGCACAGCTGCTTGCCGAGAAGTGGTCAGACGAATTCTAATATACATCGCCATTGTTATCTGTGAGACTGACAAAGGAAGCTTTTTTGTTTTGGAATCGTCTGTCGTAAGACAGGTCATTTATATTATTCTTGTTACCTCAGTTGCGTGAAGAGTAATAATATGTACAATTTTAATGTTTAAACAATGTCTTTGACCTACATATGTAGTTCCTTGTTATTTGTTTCAGTTTGATAGTTTCTTCTGTGAATCACTAACGACGACATGGCGTCCGACCTGGAAATATGGCTTTTACATCTTTTTATACATGTAAAGATATCATCCGCCATTGTATCCCTTTGTGACAATTCTGACTTAATGAAGCTATGTTATTGAAAAGTCTCCCTGTTCTGTTATATATGGCTAATACAAAATTCAGGTTGAAAACGGTCTGTTACAGTCGCTTTGTCTTCTTTCAGATACTAGGGTCTGAGGAAATGCATAGAAAATGTTACCTGGAAATCAGAACAACAGACATGGGATGCTGTTGAGGTGGCACTTACGACAGTACCCACTTAGGTACGGAAAATTGGTCACTTCGTAAGCCTTCAGAAAAATGCATGTATTTCGCAACATTATTTACTTTTTCACTTAAAAATACCTGGTGTGCGGCCTTGCAATATATAGATACAAAATGTTCAAGTGGTAATCTCCTATCAATAAGCATAGTTTACTGAAAATTGTATTTCTTTTTGAGTGGCTACTACCCCGAGTCCTCCTTCCGACAAGGCCCGAGAAGTCGCCCTTAAGCAAAAATGTTTGACAACAGCTGGCCTAAGGACTCTGTGTTATACTCTCTGTTATGCTTGATGGTAATAAATGATTTACTATGTCACTTGTCGGCAGAGAAGCCGGTTTTGTCCGCAGATGATACTATCTCTTTTTTAAATGTGCCTAAGAGAGCTTATTTACGGCAGAAGGTTTCAGTAACAACGAAAGAAGCTGAAAAACACAGTACAGACTGTTACATGGTGCTAAATGAAGGGAAAACGATATCAATGCGGAGACATAAGAACAATACAGGAGCAATTGAGTACTATAATTAGGTAGTAATAACATCAAACAAACATCGTACGTACAATTTCTGGGAGTGTCTCTAGGATGCGTATGGACTAGAAACACGACTGTGTCGTTATAACGCAAACGTGTGTGTCCATTGTGGTATGCTATGATGTTCTAAGAGAACGTAAGTTTGGGAACAGAAGCACTTAAAATTAAAAAAGAAAGCGGGCAGTAATGATAATGGAGGGGGTTACCATGGGGAAACGTACAGGAACATTTTTGAAGAATTTAAAATTTTTACGCCTACGAGACCATATACATCAACGGAAAAAATCGCAACACCAAGAAGGAGTTGCCCGGCATAAACGAAAGTTGGCAGGCGTGTTTCTGTACCTGAAACGTGACGTCTATTCAGATTTCACGCTAGTCACATACGAATGAGGATATAAATCAGGTTTGTGTTAGTGGTTGGCTCTGAGCACTGTGGGACTTCAGCTGAGGTCATCAGTCCCCTAGAACTTAGAACTATTTCAGCCCGACTAACCTAAGGACATCACACACATCCATGCCCGAGGCAGGATTCGAACCTGCGACCGTTGCGGTCGCGCGGTTCCAGACTGTAGCGCCTAGAACCGCTCGGCCACTCCAGCCGGCAGCTGTTGATAGTGAAGAATGTCTTAAAGGCGACTAATACGTCATTATGAAAACCTAACTGTGTTTGACAGAGGTCGTCTAATATGGGTACGAGAAGCTGGCCGTTCCTTCTGTGATACTGCAGAAAGACTTGGGCAGGAATGTAGCCGCTGTTCGTAATTACTGGCAGCGGTAGTCACGGGAACGGACGATCACATGGCACTATGGAGAGGCAGTAGCAATGTGAGCAACAATTGCCACCGCGGTGACACAACGAACTGTTACAAATTGTTTATTTCGAGGACAACACCGAGCCAGACGCCCCGTGGTGTGTATTCCACTGACCCCAAACCACCGCCATTTGCGACTTCAGTGTTGTCAAAAAAGTATTCCGGTGGAGATCTGTTGTGTTTACTGATGAAACCTGGTTCTGTCTCGGTTCCAATAATGGCCGTGTCTTGGTTAGAAGGAGACCACTTGAGAGCGTGATAGCAGCCTGGCTGCGAGCAAGACACAGTGGATGTACACCTGGAGTTACGGTCAGGATGGGATTTCGTATGACAGGGGAAGCACTCTCGTTGCTATCCCAAGCGCCATGACTGCGAAGCTCTATGTCAATCTAATGATGCTACCTGTTGTGCTGCCATTCATGAACAATATTCCAGGGAGTGTTTTCGAACAGGATAACGCTCCCCCACATACCGCTGTTGTAACCAAACAAGCTGTACAGAGTATCGAATATTCCCTTGGCATGCTCGATCACTAGATCCGTCTTCAATCGAGCGGATACAGGACATTATCGGACGACAATCCAGTGTCATACACAACCAACCGTCTCTCTATTGAACGACTTAGAGAGTATTTGTGATTGGTGTAGAGAATGGCAGCTAACTCTAAATATAGATAAATGTAAATTAATGCAGGTGAATAGGAAAAAGAATCCCGTAGTGTTTGAATACTCCATTAGTAGTGTAGCGCTTGACACAGTCACGTTGATTAAATATTTGGGCGTAACATTGCAGAGCGATATGAAGTGAAACAAGCATGTAATGGCAGTTGTGGGGAAGGCGGATAGTCATCTTCAGTTCATTGGTAGAATTTTGGGAAGATGCGGTTCATCTGCAAAGGAGACCGCTTATAATACACTAATACGACCTATTCTTGAGTACTGCTCGAGCGTTTGGGATCCCTATCAGGTCGGATTGAGGGAGGACATAGAAGCAATTCAAAGGCGGGCTGTTAGATTTGTTACTGGTAGGTTTTTCATCACGCGAGTGTTACGGAAATGCTTCAAGAATTCGGGTGGGAGTCTCTAGAGAAAGGAGGCGTTCTTTTCGTGAATCGCTGCTGAGGAAATTTAGAGGACCAGCATTTGAGGTTGACTGCAGTACAATTTTACTGCCGCCAACTTATATTTCGCGAAAAGACTACAAAGATAAGATAAGAGAGATTAGGGCTCGTACAGAGGCATATAAGCACTCATTTTTCCCTCGTTCATTTTGAGAGTGGAACAGGAAGAGAAGATGCTAGTTGTGGTACGAGGTACCCTCCGCCACGCACCGTATGTTGGATTGCAGAGTATGCATGTAGATGTAGATGTAGGTGTACATGTAGATGGAGCTCCATCTTACAAACTGACATCCGCCTGTACAACACAATGCATACACGTTTGCATGCCTGCATTCAATATTCTTACGGTTACACCGGTTATTAATATACCAGCATTTCACATTTGCAATGGCTTATCTCATGCTCACATTAACCTGTCATCTTACAATGTTAATCACTTAAATATGTTGTTACATAGACAAATATTTTCCCGAAATTTCATGACATTATTTTGTGGTGGTGTGATTTTTTCCCATCAGTGTATATGTGTGAAGGTGAGTGTTACCTGAAAACTGATAAGGGGCGTTCAGCATCAAATCCCCAATTTCTCAATTACAAAACTCGGAGTAGATATGATTTTTTTATGGAAATGTGCATAGCAAAACAGGGTAATAGGCTCTGAAGGCAAGAAACATCGACTGAACAAGAAAGAGACTGACAGAAGCTGTAACGTGCAACGACTCGAACTACAAAGGGGGAAGGTGAAGATGATGATCATTGCAAATAAGAAACAAATACTTCTGTGAATGGCAGAAATAAATACGAGGTTCTGAATTGTGTGCATATGATCGATCATTTGCTCTTCATATATGTATACCAAAAAGATATATTCTATAAAAGGCATGGAAATATACTGCATAAACGCAGAATTCATCTCTCTTCTGCTCCAATCGTGAATAATACCACATCATTGATCTTTTCAATATAAGAGTATCCATTGTCCAATGTCCACAGTTACGTGCACACAATTACTTAAGAAGTGACATGATAAATTATAATTTTTATCAGCAGCCCTTGAGAATATTGCGGAATGTATAAGTGGTACAGTTTCCATTGCACTTCATCAGGTCTGTGAAAAAGTTCAGGATTCAAAGAAGAGTGCAAAAAGGAGATTCCGAATAAACAAACGTAATGTCAGGCCTAATCTGAGGACGATATTTTTGTGAGTGTACGTTTGGAAAACAGCATTGTATGATAGTGAATCATGGACTATGGGAAATCCGGAACAGAAGAGAATCGAAGCGTTTGAGATGTGCTATAAAAGGATAATGAAATTTAAATCGAATGGTAAGGTACGCAAGAGGAGGTTCTCTGCAGAATTGACGAAGAAAGGAATGTATGGGAAACACTGCAAGAAAAAGGGACAGGTTGATAGGAAATCGGTTAAGACACCAGAGAATAACTCACATGTTGGGAGAGGAAGCTGTAATGGGTAAAAACTGTAGAGGAAGACAGAGATTGGAATACATCCTACAAATAATTGAGCGTGTATACAGGGTGATTTTTTCCACGGTGTACAAAATCTAGGTCTAATAAACATGGTTTCCATGCTAGAGACTATTTACTTGATTATGATTTGTTACAGAGACTGAGGTCTAATATGCCACTTTACCAAGCACCCACAGTACAGTATGAATTGTTTCCTCCTAGAGAGCGGTTCTGTTCCTCATACTCAATGGTTCTCTATTCGATCTGATAGCTTGCCGACATGGTGTTAACTTACGGAAAGGCAAATGGCAACGGGCGACAGGCAGCAAGGTTGTATCAGGAGACCTATCTCCGTCGACAGCAACCACAGCATTCAAGTTTGTAAAAGTGTTTCGCCGTTTGTCTGAGACAGGATCTTTTCAGGAGGCAGGAAACCATGAAGGACGTACCCGAAATGTTTGGACACCAGACCTGGAGGAAAATGTGATTAACACTGTGGAAGGCGACCGCCGTGTGAGTACCAGACAAAAAAACGGTTCAAATGGCTCTGAGCACTATGGGACTTAACATCTATGGTCATCAGTCCCCTAGAACTTGGAACTACTTAAACCTAACTTACCTAACGACGTCACACACAACCATACCCGAGGCAGGATTCGAACCTGCGTTCGTAGCGGTCGCTCGGTTCCAGACTGAAGCGCCTAGAACCGCTCGGCCACACCAGCCGGCCTGTCTTTCAGTTTATGTGACCACTTAACAATCTAAAATGTATAAATAGTGCGAAACTTTCTCCATGACAATTGTTGCCACCCTTACCACTTACTGCGTGTTCAGGGCTTAGTAGTGACAGACTTTCCACATCGGGAGCAGTTTTGTTACCGATTTCTCCACCAGGCAACCGCGATTTCGGGATTTGTGCCGTCGATCCTATTCACGGATGAGGCCAGCTTTTTGCCGAGTGCTATCTTCAACTTTTATAATAATCATCTGTACGATAGTGCTCAGAACCCCCATGGTATGGTGACAGCGAATCATCAGCATCGATGCGCCGGAATGTTTGGGACGGGATAACTAGCGACCGTATTTTGGGACCAGTCCTACTTCCACGTCGCCTAACAAGCCGGAACTATCGGTGTTTCTTGGGGGTGACTTCGACTCCCCTGCTGGAAGAAGGTTCATTGATGATTCGAAGGCTTATGTGGCTACTATACGATGGTGTTCCAGCCCACTTCACCGTTAACGTGTCTTCCCTGGTCGATGGATCGGACGAGGGGGTCCAGTTGCATGGCCAGCTCGTTCACTGGATTTCAATCCATGCGATTTCTGCTAATGGGGCACCTTGAAAATATCGTGTATGCAGAGCTCATTCCATATACTGGAGACACTTGAGCAACGTATTCATGCTGCCTTTCGGTACCGTTCGATAGCAGCCTAGCCGATATCAACGCGAGACACAGAACATGCTTCGGCGCGTGCATGCATGCGTTGAGGCACATGAGATTCTTTATGAACACATACTGTTAACTGTGGTTGCATGGTACAGCACGTTTTAGACCACAATCTCTGCAATAATGCATGATTGAATAAACGGTCTCTGGCATGGAGACAGTGCATTTCCGGACGTAACTTCGTTACACCTTTTTTGTTCCGTTTTCTCTCATCGATGAATCCCCAGGGCTTGAAAACGCTAGAAAAAATCACTGTGCCTATGTTCTTCATATAAATATATGAAGAAGAAATACGTGTCAGTGGAACATATATGGATTACCATTTTTTGCTGATGACGTCGTAAGGTGTATCTTTGATACAGTTAATCTTCAACTAGGAACAGAAGAATTTTGAAAGTGACTCATTGTGTGCATACAGTACATGAGCATTTTTTTTTTCGCAATCACCGATCAGTGTGGCGAAAATGAAACCACGTTCCATCTGCCAGGCACTTAAAAGTGATTTGTAGAGTATCCATGTAGAAGTAGAAAATCTGCTGATATTTTGTGCAGATGTCATGCATAGTACCTCTAGTATGGTCGTCTATTGCGTCACGTCGCATTTTTCAGTTCTGAGCGCTCAGTGAGGGCGTAAAGATGTCTAGAAAATAGTGTCTTTGAAGTCCTGCTGAGGGCTTCGCTTGATTTCATTTAGCCCACATAACCTAACTGTCACGCTCTTCCTTCTTCATGACAATACTCGGCCGCATGCTGTAGTTGCAATGAAGATTATCCTGCAGCGTTTTCGGTGGAAATGTTTATTCATTCAAAACACAGCCCAGACTCGAGTCTCTCTGACTTTCATCTCTTCGTTCACACGCGCAGTTGGCTATGCGGACAGCACTTTGGGACAGACAACTATTTGCAGACCAGCATAGGGAACTGGCGGAAAGCACAGGCGGCTGTCTTCTATGTCGAGTGTATTGGAAAGTTGGCACCACGCTAAGAAAAATGTCAAAGTCGGAGTGGCGAGTGTGTAGAGAAGTTTTGCGGAACGTAGATATCCAACAGCAGTAAATTTTTGGAACAAATTTTATCATACTATCACCATCTTCAGGTCTCTAACGAGATTAGCCATCCACTCGTTTGTGCTTGCTAAATGACTATATGAAACTGGTTTTCGTAGATATCTCGACAGTAGGCGGGGACACTTCACACTTGGCAGTGGCGGCTTGTAGTAATGTGTCGATATCGATATACTCTTACCTTGGGCTCTAGGATGTTGCCCAGCGAGTGCACCTCCCTCGGCGTGCAATGGAGGACTGGCTTGCTGGGCCCGCAGTGGCGGCATAGCACTTAGTACGATGATGGGAGTATCAGTGGAGCAACAGAGCGGAAAGGAGGCCTTTTGCAGCCACCCACCTGTCTCTGTGTTGGCGTAAACACTCAAGGATATGCAGGGGCCATGTTGGCCTGTGTTTAGCTTGGAGTGCCGAGGAACCTCAGGAGTGGATTACTGAAAACCCGTCGAGTTGCCAGGGATGTGTTTACTGGAATTTCTGTGTGCTCCAGTTCTGTTTATTGGCACTGAAGTCCGCGTTTCCATGGGATTTGCAGGCTCAATTGTGGGAACAAGAATGTATGGGTTAAAAAGGTCTGTTACAGATTTTAATTAAATCTTTGTGGTTTGATTCTTCTTGGAAGTTTGATCAGTGAATTTTAAGTGTCCGTGGCGCCTTTATCTTGGGTTTGTGTTAGTGTCCGCCTCTACAAGGGAGTTTGTTGTCAAGTTCGTTGGCAGTGTAGTAGTTATGTGATGTGTATTTCAGTGCTTCTACCTGCATGTTATTGAGTATCAGCTTCCTTGAGGTAAATAACTGTCAGCTAATATTAGTTCTGGTGCACGGTTGGGCGATGTTTAATATTAGCACAGGTTGTCCATTCCTGGTGTGAAAGTGGAGTTTCGTGAATGTTATCAGGGTTAGTGTTTAGAACCGTGTGACTCATGTTTAATTTGAGCATTTTGGATAAATGCTGTGCTCAATTTGTAGTTGTCGTTTGGCGGAACATTAACAGTCTTTCAGGACGTGGCTCCACTGTGTCTTATTCATTAAGGCTAATTTACTGCTTATTCTGCTTCAGGTCGTGTATATCGTATGTTTATTTTATTTACGTGGTTTACATGAAAATTTTAATTTGTTTAAGGACACATTATCCGTTCCGGACTTGGCCTGGGCTGCGTACGTGCCAAGGAGTCGCAGAATAAAGATAATTGGCTCGGGGTTGCCTTCATCATTTGTTGCAGCAGGACTTGGTATAACTATTTAATTCTGAGATTTCTTTAAGCTAACTGTAATTGGTGTCTTAAATTTTCTTCTAATTTCTTAGAAGGCTGCTAAATCTCGAGCATCACTCCGTAAAAAATTGCATTAATTATTGGGAGCGCAATCATTATTTATTATAATCTTGGCTGTGGCTTGAGCTTGCGCTTATTAGGATTTATTTGGGCTGCAGGAGTGTTCTTAAGACTGCTTGTGCTCTGGCGTCGGTGTGTTTACCGATCCTTGTCAGGCCCAGTCTTTCTGGGTCCAGTCGGCTTACACAGCCTCCTGTTTATGCGAGCCTGTGCGTAAGCCTTGGACAGCGAAAGCCCGTGCTGCCCGTCTTCTACAGTGTTTGAAGTTAAGTTGAAATTTTAGAGCATTTCAGAGTTATTCTGTTTGTTTATTAAAAGAAGCTTCTTTTTATATCCTTTTTGCTTCTTTGAGTTGTTTAAACATTTAACTAGTGATTGAGATCTGAACCGTCATTCGTATTTAATGTAAATTTTAATTATTTTAATGTTATTGTGGAACCCTGTAAGCCTTGTTACAATGTCTGTTCTATGAGATTTTGAATCTTTTGTTCTCCTCCTTTGGTTACTATATATTTTAGTTTAAGAATATTTTGTCTTTGGTATGTGGCCGATTCAGTTTTATTAAATTTTTTAATTGATGTCTTTTGCTCACGAAGTTTTGCACATTTTTATAGCTATTTAAATTGGGCTTGAAGTTTATACCATTAATCTTTTATCGTATGGTCTGGCAAACAATGCTTATGTGCGAGTTATTATTGATATTTTCTGCTATCACTGATTGTTATTCAGTATTTCAATTAATTGTTGTTTAAAATTAAATTCGTTATTGGGTTTAATGTAATTCTGTCTGTGGAAAATAAATTTGTATATTGTACCAGTGAATGATCTGTGTCAAATCCCCTTCGTTTTCCTTCCTGGTCGCATTTTCACTTTTCAAATACATCTAATGATGATGTGTGAAGTGTCCACGTCTACTGTCAAGTTTTTTACGGAAATCAGTTTTATATAATGGTTCCTTTAGTAAGTACAAACTATTGAATGGCTTATCTCATTTCGTATACAGGGACCTGAAGATGGTGGTATAGATGAACCGAAACTAGCAGCGCAATAACGCTATATCATAAATTTATCACTTTTGGATTCTATTTCCCGTAAGTCATCTACTAGCCTGAGCCTCAATTTAAACAAAATTGAATTACAGGAATGTAGAGAAACAGCTGGAAGGCGTAGCTAAATGTTGCAAGAAAAACATTTTTATTTCTTGGTTTTCATTTCGTGACCGATGAAAATGTTAAAAAAAATTCAAATGGCTCTGAGCACTATGGGACTTAACTGATGAGGTCATCAGTCCCCTAGAACTTAGAACTGCTTAAACCTAACTAGTCTAAGGACACCGCACACATCCATGATCGAGACAGGATTCTAACCTGCGACCGTAGTGGTCGTGCGGCTTCAGACTGTAGCGCCTAGGACCGCTCGGCCACTCTGGCCGGCAAAGGTTAAAAATTTTTGTTCTCTTAGTAAAGTGAATATGTGATTAAATTTTTAGATGATTTAGGGGTCTGCGAGGAATGCAACTTGTACAAAGAACTGGCTGGCACCTGTGACAGCAATTATGGCTTTGACCTGGCTGGAAATCGAGTAAGAGCTCAGTGTGGATGAGGATACGAGTACATCATTCCATTCTGCTTCGACTGTACAATGGTAGAGGCTGGCTAATGGTGGCGAGCGAGTCTTTCGACGACTCATGACCAGATATTCTCAATAAGTGAGACTTCTGACCAAGACAACAGTTGAAGACCCTCTGTATCAAGGTAGGTCAAGACAGTACATTGGTGTTGCGTTATCTTGTTGAAAGAGAATGTCACGTCATGTTCGAAAATAGGGCACATCCACCTGCCTTAGCATGTTAGAAAAGTAACGGCTGCTGTCCAAATTAACGGCTATGTGAACCTGAGGTGATAATGTTGTGTAGGCAATGGCACCCTAAACAATGACGCCAGATACTGAGCTCTTATGAGAAGGATGTTCTCCTTGTAGCCTCCACACACAACACGTGCATCGTGATGCTGTACGCAGGAGTGGGACTCGTCTGAAAACACACATGTCTCCACTGTTGTGAGCCTCTCTCGCTCTGCTGTTGCCGGCCGGAGTGGCCGAGCGGTTCTAGACGCTACAGTCTGGAACCGCAAGACTGCTACGGTCGCAGGTTCGAATCCTGCCTCGGGCATGGATGTGTGTGATGTCCTTAGGTTAGTTAGGTTTAAGTAGTTCTAAGTTCTAGGGGACTGATGACCTCAGAAGTTAAGTCCCATAGTGCTCAGAGCCATTCGAAACATTTTCTCTATGCTGTTGCGTCATGGAAAGCCGCAACGGTGGTCGCCGTGCTGTCAGTATGTGGTGCTTCACACGTTGTTGTACTGCCATTACGAATATTTGTCTGCTGTAAACAAGCCCATTACCTGACTGACAAGGTAAGTGACATTGCTGTACGATCCTGCACGGCCAAGAGGACAATGTGCCTGAATTCTCTGTCGTTAATCGCGTGGGCCCGTTGAGATACAATATGATGTTGAGTATGATCCTCGTAGATTTCATACGCACTTGACAGTCACTGGATTGCGACCGATGCGAGCAGCAATGTCATGGAACAATAAACCAGTCTCAATCCTGTCGCTGTCGAAATCCGACACGTGCTTGTAGGCGTTTTTATTTTTACACGAGGCATGACCCTATCTTCTCAAAATCAACCAACATTCACATACAATTTCTGAATGAATAATCTGCTGTATAATCTTTCTCTTTATACAGACACTAGATGGGGTTACATTCATTGGCCTTATGCGGTTGTGCTCAAATGCTAATCATACGCATATCAAAGCATGTTGAATATTTCGTGCCAGTTTAACGTTTGTTGTACCCCATATCCACTGTGTTGCAATTTCATGGCCACAGGTGTATTAGTGCAGTTGAAAACGACGCCTGATGGATAACTAAGTAAATAAGTAAATGTGTAAAATTTGGTATGGAGTGCTCTTGGTAAATTAAATACGGTTTTTCATTACAAAGCGTCCGAAGTTTCAGGAAAGGGACCTTACTATGTGGGTACATCATCAGGACTTCGTTTTGTCGCTCTCACTAAGTAAAAATATTTTTGATGGTTACGATATCTGTGTTTATCCAGAGTCCGTATCTTCACAGTACAATGTTCTCCAGACATTGTCACTGGCTATTACAGCTGTGGTAAACATTGCGAAATAGTTTCGCATCTTTTGACTACACAATGACGTCAACAGTTTGCACACACGAAACTTTTGTCTTACCGGGATTCGAATCCGGATTTTCCGCTTACCTCGAGCGGTCGTCGTAACCACTTCGGCTATTCGAGCACGCCTCTACGACATGTTTCCATGCATGACTGAAGGACATTGTGTTGTGAAGATACAGACACTGTATAATCTCAGACATTGTAACCATCAGAGACGTACCCGTGGCTTGACGGGTTGAAATGACGACATAGTATTTGCGTCCCTCTGCAGGAATAACGAAATGTGCAAGCGTAAGGGCTGTGACTAAGTGACTTGTGGAAGTTCGGATCGGTCCTGGATGCGTGCTGAGCCAGCTCAAGAGCTTGAGGCGACCTCTCGCGATAAGTGGCAAAGCCGGATTCGAGTCAGGGTCCGGCATAAATTTTGGTGTGTTACAACGGTCACTCCAAAAGAAATGCACACTATTTTTGTGAAAATACAGTTTTCATTCTGCATGTGTGAAAGTTTTACAGTGTGTAGATACATCCTTCCCGCTTGTTTTCAAACTTAGTTCAACCTGTTCCCGTGAGTGGCGCCGTCACAGCATGTCTTCAAGATGGCTGCTACACTTGACGTTCGTCAGAAGCAACCTGCTGTGATAGAATTCCTATGCTGTGAAAACGAGAGAATGGAAACATCCACAAGAGGTTGAAAAAGGTGTATGGAGATGCTGCTGTCGATCAGTTAGTCAGTGGGCAAGCAGGTTATGTGATGAAAGCGGGCAGAGAGTTAACGAATTGGTGACTTCTGACAGACACATAACAGTGAAAGAATTGTCACTCTACGTTGGGGTAGGGGAAGGAAGTGTTTGCAGAATACTGAAAGTGTTGGCGTTAAAAAAGGTTGTGCCAGGTGGGTTCCCAGGATGCTGACAGTGGCTCACAAAGAAACAAGGACTTTTGGAACAGTACGAGAATGGTGGAGATGAATTTCTTGGAAGAATTGTGACAGGTGATGAAACATGGCACCATCATTTTTCACCAGAGACGAAGAGGCAATCAATGGAGTGGCGTTATGCAAATTCACCCAAGAAAAAATAATTCAAAACCACACCTACTGCTGGAAAAGTTATGACTACGGTGTTTTTCGATTCCGAAGGACTCTTGCTTGTGGATATCATGCCAAGTGGAATCACCATAAATTCTGATGCATATGTGATGACACTGAGGAAACATCAACCTCGACTGAGTCGTGTTCGACCTCATCGGCAAAAGCAGGATGTTTTTCTGTTGCACGACAATGCACGGCCACATGTCAGTCAAAAAACCATGGAAACGATCACAAAACTCGGATGGACAACACTGAAACACTCGCCTACAGTCCTGACCTGCCTCCATGTGACTATCATCTCTCTGGGAAACTGAAAGACTCTCTTCGTGGAACAAGGTTTGAAGATGATGACTCCGTTGTGCACGCTGACAAACAGTGGCTTTAACAGGTTGGTCCAGAATTTTACCGTGCGGGTATATAGGCGCTGGTTCTAAGATGGCGTAATGCAGTTGAGAGGGATGGAAATTATGTGTAGAAATGAAAATATTGTTCCTAAAGGATGTATCTACACACTGCAAAACTTTCAAATGTGTAGAATAAAAGATGGCTTAAAAAAATAGTGGGCATTTCTTTTGGAGTGACCCTCGTACAAACAACTCACGACAACGCAAAGTCGCAGAATGCGAAAATTATTCGTAAAAATATTTTTATTTCTCAGTAATCCTTTCAAGATCAGCAATCATTGGTGACATAATAGACTTGTGGTCACTGTTTCTCTCCTCTATGTGAACTGATTCGAGGAGTCCGAGTCTGATAGTTATTAAGTAATCTAAGACGTTGCCCTCAGGAAATCTATTCTCCAGCTAACTGCTCTAACTAAGACATTCAGAAAAATCCTACTCCAATCTTTGTCCCTGACACCAGTTATTACTCTCCCATTCCTTAGCTCGTAAATTGAAGTCTCACACTGTTACAAAACCGCTGTCCAGAAACTTGCCGCTAATACTCTCCACAATTTCTCTCCCCAAATGGAATGGGAAGAAATCGTAATACACGCACAGTGCAAAGTACCATCTGCCACACAATTCACACGGATTTTAAGATTATAGACGCAGAAGTAGAATTAGAATATAGAATTAGAATATTCAGTACTGGCAGAATTCAGCGGAAAAGACGCGCAAGATGCTCGTCGGTTGCTTACACTGGTGGGAAACAAGAAAGAGGAGTCAGTGTTTAACAGTGTAGCAGAAGTATGAGGAAGGCGTTAGCTGTCCATGCGATGCGAGCCAACTGATTAGCGGGAAGAAAGCCCTGCTCAGTGGTCTCACGCTTTCTCTCGCTAACCTATAAACGTCTTCCTCAGTTTTTCGGTAGACTCGTTCCCAAAAGACACTTCAGAAAGCAGCACGACTCAGTACTGTCTCCATAACTGTCCAGCGCACGCATGATTACTCTTATAAGGTCCTGCTATGTTTGAGGAGGGAATATGCTAGTGAGAGAGTAATATACTCCCGGAAAAAATGCAATACCTTCAAGAGAATGTCATGTTATTGACAAGTGAGGTCACAGGTAGTTCATCATTGTAGAAGTATATTATAAATTCAGACCAAGTGAAACACACCTGACACAGTAAAGTGTGTCCAAAGAGTTGCATCAGTACACACAATGTACGCTCAACTGATGACAGCGCAGGAGTATATTCTCGCCGAATGACACCTTCCAACATATTGTCCCAAAATCCTGAGTTTTTGCAATTCGGCAATGGATCTTGCAGGCACTGAATGATAAGTTAATTCCCGTTTCATAATGTCCATACGTGTTCGATTCGCGAGAGATTCAGTCATCTTGCTAGCCAGGACGTTGCGCCGCAGGAGCCGTATGTGGACGTGCATTGTCCTGCTGGAAAACGACATGAAATGGCGGTAGCACAGCCTGTGCAATGTAGCAGGCACTGGTTACTCTGCTGTGTAGAAACAGCAAATGATTATGCGAGTTGCAACTGCTGACCCACCACACCATGAAGACTGGGATGGGACCTGTTTGTTGTGGGCGAATGCACTCTGGAGTAGGCACCTCACCAGCACACGCAATACACGTGTACATCCACCACTCCCATACAGACAGATTTTACTCTCATTACTGAAACAACAGAGCACCATTCCACTCTCCAGTCGATCTTCCACGGACCAGAGAAGCCATGCTTGGCTGTGTCGTAGGGTCAGGAGTAGCCTGGCCAGAGGCACAATGCTGTCTTAGTTCTTTAGCAAGCAGACCAATGGTCCCTGATGTCACAGCAGGTGCAATACGTACTCTGGTTTTCTACCGTGGATGATGTTCTGTTGACCACCGCTGCTCGCACAATGCATCAATCTTGACATGCGTCTGTGCTACGTGGCCGTCCAGAACCTGGTCTGCTTTATGTTACGATCTTAGAGTTAATATTGCAAACACTGTTCACCGCTTAGCACACTTACTGCCTGCAGAGTCGAGATAGTGGGTGCACAGAACGGCCTCCTGTGCGCTGTCAGATCACCGATGGTATTGACAAATGAATCACTAACACCACCTCTCAGAAAGCACATATTGTAACCTAGTACAACCGAACACAGTCCTTGAGGTCGTCGCCTATTTTTCCGGCGTCACAGTTTTGTGTATTAAACCAGGGACCTAGAAACGACGGAGAGGCTTCGTCCCCCCAAAGACCTCTGTGGTACACAACCCCACAACAGGTCACGGAAGCCCACCCACTCCACCGCCGCCCCATGATGTACGCGTACGTGGAGACAGTGTTCGCACAGCAATCGCCGACATAGTGTAACTGAGGTGGAATAAGGGGGACCTGCCGGATTTGCCGAGGCAGATGGATAACCGCCTTAAAAACCATCCTCAGGCTGGCCGACACATCGGTCCTCCACACTAATCCGCTGGACGGATTCGTGCCGGGGACCGGTACGCCTTGCCGCTCGGGAGCAACGCGTTAGACCGGCTAGGCGGGCGGGCTGGCGGTATAGTTTAGTTATTTGTAGGTCAGCCACTACAAATTAATTCCCTGTAGTTATGATTAGACGGCGGGGAAATCGATTGAGTAATAATCAAAGAGTCCAGTGAGCAAACACCTCTTTGCCATCGATATTTTTGCCCGAACTTTGAAAAGATGGTTTTGTCCCAAGGCTTTTTTTTTTTCACTTTCTTTTCGTTCATGCTAGGAGCATTTTCAGCGAGATCCAAAAAAAGTGTAACTAATCAGGGGATTCTCAGTAAGGAATATTTGGGAGAAGACTTCCAGTTTTATCATTTTTTTTTAACCAAGGAAACCTTCGAACTAGTTGCAGTCGTGAAGCACCACTGATCTGGCTGTTTCTCGCCTTTCCCTCACGAAGATTGCCTTCTAGAGTTGTTGCCTCCGGTCGTATTCAAAATATACAGATGTGTTTATCAGAAACAGCACAGGTGAGAAGTTGCCAGCATACATTAGATTAAGTGGTAAACAGCCAAAGTCCAAAAGCGATTACATGATAAAACCTCATATATAACATGTGTAGTATAGAGAAGTACATCTACCACTTGAAAGCATAAACGTGACGTATCCTACTACAGCGATGACATTTTTTAAGAAAAATGTGCCAAGTACGGGATAGCAGTTGACAATAGGTGACTGCTGAATGATTACGTGATAAGGGAGAACGTATGATAAGCGCCATCATCATTTTGTCTGCGTAATAATACGAAAAAGGTGAGTCGTAATAGAAAAGTTAGTAAGATGCAGTGATGCATCATGATTTTCTGTGTGTGATAAGCCCCATAAGGTGAGGCGTAAGAGAAAAATTGTGTTTTAACGTACCTCTACAACATTATGCAACCAGTGTTGTCATCGATCCTTCTGAAGATGATGTTTTTATAGACGTCGAAAACGAGGTCAAGGGATTGTTGATAAATCTTATTATTGAAACTGATTTGGCTGTTTCCCACCTTTCCCTCACGAACAACTGCATATATTTACAGGCCTTTATGTGTGACTAACGTTCGTCGCCACTGTCATTGTGCCTGATAATCATGAGGAGGAAGTGGGTGCCATAGGCACTAGTAAAACGTTTTCCTTGGTGGGTATGTGAGTGTGAATTGGAAACGCGAGGGAATAACCACAGCTACACCAAGACCATGACCTCATCTATTGATGGACAGGGTCCATAGTGCTTTGCGGAGGGTGGTTATGAAACCAGCGGAAGGAATCTGTTGTGAGTTCCAAACTGCTGTATCGGGACACGTCCAACCAGAGGAATATCTGGCGGGTCGCAGAAAGCTGTCCCTGCAGGCAACGCTGCTTTGGGCACTACAAGTAAACATGTCTGACTGACAACATCAACACTGGTTTGTTTTCGTGTACAACTCCAGTGGACACCACAAAGACACCCGCTTCGCCGACAGGCGGTGCCTGTATCGCCGCTAGAAGCGCGACAAACACAGCACTACTTGCTTCCGCCTTGTCCCGTGCCGTCAAGTAGGCCAAAGCATATACATCTCCCAAAGCTATATTTAGCCAGCCGTCCAGCCACGGAGCCAGTAGTTCCAGACGCCACACCAACCTGGCAGCTGGTCGTCTTCTTTGAGCCCCTGTCTCCACAACATTGGAGTCAGGCATCAGGACTCAGTATTCGACTGTTGTTATTGACTTCTGTGATGGTGTTTAAGGACTGCCATCCGAAATTTAGTCCATCTGGACTTAGACTTGTACTATTACATCCTGTGTAGTAATTGTAGTTCGACCCAGACCTACTTACTTCATGTGTTAGTGTATTTGACATGTACTGTAAGAGACAGTTATTCAATATTCATTATGCATCAAGAACATAATTTATTTTGCTCAGCATATCTTGCTAATTTGCTACAACTGTTGAATCATTGATTTTAAACTTACCAAAATAAAATATTTATGGTTATATCTCTACTTGGGAATATTGAGTGACTTTGTGAACCTGCGCATGGTCACTACACAAAAAGCTACCAAGAGTACAGCTAACACAATGACTATGCAGAATGAGTTAAAAAGATTGCTCCTCGAGAGTCACACATCTCTCTTGTCAGTGCTAAGTGACACTTGAGGAAGTGGACGTAGATGACTGTAAACGAGTGATTTGGAATCATTTGGGTTTGGCGAATGCCTGGACAATATTACCTGCAATGTTGTATGATGACCACAGGGACGTACAGTGGAGATGTTAAGAGTAATAATGCGAGTGCTTCCTAGCAACTAAAAACAACCTCACACATTTTGTTCTGCGTACAGTAGAGGAACAGTTCGGAGATGATTATGCCTTGTATTAGCATGACAATGTACTCTGTCGCAAAGCAGCACCTGTGAGGCAGTGGTTTGTGGACATTAAACATTTCTGAAATGGATTCGCCTGCCCAGAGTCCCAACTAGACGCCGATGGAACACCTTTGGGATTAGTTGGAACGTCAACTTTGCTCCAGATCCCAGCGTCAAACATCGCTACCTTCTCCAGTTTCGACTCTTGAGGAAGAATGGGCTGTCATTTCTCCACAGATATTTCTGACACCTCACTAAAAGTTTCCGCAGTAAAGTTTAAGTCGTCGAAGAAGCGAAGGGTCAACGCACCTCATATTTACGCTAAAAGGTGTCCGAATTCTTTTGATTAGATAATGTATGTTTATACACCGTCGGAGGAACTTCTGCTTAGATATGAGTGACTAATTTGCGTTGATTCTGCCCATTTGTTGTCTAGCTACGGAAAGAGCAGTATTACAAGCAATATTTAAGGAACAATCTCCGTCTCTATTTGATTGGTCACTTTCTAATTTAATCTCAACTGCATTCGCGTAACATGTAAGTCGGGAGAAACTCGAGTCTCACATCGCAAAAACCAATTCCTATTTTCAAAATGTTGTCCGTATGTAGGTGCGCAGCCTCCAAAAATTTGGTTCAAATGGCTCTGAGCACTATGGGACTTAACTGCTGAGGTCATCAGTCTCCTAGAACTTAGAACTACTTAAACCTAAGGACATCAAACACATCCTTGCCCCAGGCAGGATTCCAACCTGTGACCGTAGCGGTCTCGTGGTTCCAGACTGTAGTGCCTAGAACCGCTCGGCCACTCCAGCCGGCAAAAATTTGGTGAAAGAAAACATTGCCTGTAGTAGGCTGTATAACCATATCGTTTATTACTTGTGGGACTGTTCAATTTCGACACAATTTATCATATATAACCCAAAAACTCCATCTACTGTTCATGTGGTTGCCATATAATGAAGGTAAAGCCATAAATATGAGTATTAACGTAAGTATTATACCGACATTTGTATTTGGAAGAGGTAAAACGAGGTAGGAGGGAGGGGAAAGAGGGCGGAGTCACACTCATCTAAAATAAGTGTTTTTGGCTTGCATATGATAATCTGGACCGTAACTTTGTTTTACAGATAATTACAGCTTCACTTTACGCCCATAACTGAAGCAATATGGATGTTATATTCGCTAGTCAGTTTAATAATATTATTAATAAATCTTCACTTATTGCACTTTATGTTTTAGTAATGACTGAATCATGACTACAATTTATGTCAGCTTTTATTATTTATAATTTAGCTACAGTTGTATCAAGTAGCATAGTATACTAAAATGGGATTAAGTTGCTTTTGTGCATGATACGTATTATTTCACTTACCCTTAATAACATATCATTCGATTTCTAGTATGTAGGTCTGATTTAGATGGTGCACTGGCATATTTAATTCGGCGATGTGATTTAACAATACTTGCAGGCTTGCTGCTTCGGATTGTAACGGATGATTGGAAAGACACGTTTAGTAGACGTTATTTAATATATAATTACTGAATGTCTAGCATTATCATATTTTGTGAATGTATGTAGGATATATTCACTTCTCATTTGTGCATAAATGTTCTTCCCCAGTTACGTCTCTGACACTTGCAATGAATAATGTTATGCATATTATTTTAGTTTCAATTATAGGCTTCTTTTACAGATACACTGCACTGAGAAATAATGGAAGAATGTTTATATGTGTAGCAAACATTTTCTACATTCAGCCTATATGGCATGTTTATGTAGTTATGTACTAATAGTATATGCATTGAATTTTAGAGTAACTATGGTAACATACAGGGAGCGAAAGGCTATTTACAATTTGTATAGAAACCAAATAGCAGTTACAAGAGTTGAGGGGCTTGAAAGGGAAGCAGTGGTCGGGAAGGGAGTGAGACAGGGTTGTAGCCTGTCCCCGATGTTATTCAGTCTGTATATTGAGCAAGCACTGAAGGGAACAAAAGAAAAATTCGGAGTAGATATTAAAATCCATGGAGAAAAAATAAAAACTTTGAGGTTCGCCGATGACATTGTAATGCTGTCAGATAAAGCAAAGAACTTGGAAGAGCAGTTGAACGGAATGGATAATGTCTTGGAAGGAGGATATAAGATGAACATCAACAAAAGCAAAACGAGGACAATGGGATGCAGTCGAATTAAGTCGGGTGATGCTGAGGGTATTAGATTAGGAAATGAGACACTTAAAACAGTAAAGGAGTTTTGCTATTTGGGGAGCAAAATAACTGATGATGGTCGAAGTAGAGAGGATATAAAATGTAGACTGGCAAATAGCAGTTACAAGAGTTGAGGGGCTTGAAAGGGAAGCAGTGGTTGGGAAGGGAGTGAGACAGGGTTGAAGCCTGTCCCCGATGTTATTCAGTCTGTATATTGAGCAAGCACTGAAGGGAACTAAAGAAAAATTCGGAGTAGATATTAAAATCCATGGAGAAGAAATAAAAACTTTGAGGTTCGCCGATGACATTGTAATGCTGTCAGATAAAGCAAAGAACTTGGAAGAGCAGTTGAACGGAATGGATAATGTCTTGGAAGGAGGATATTACATCATTGATGTAGAATGTGTAGTACAAGGCTTAGCACTAAGCATTCCCTACGTGAGGGAACAGTTAACCTGAACCGTACCCTGTCAGCAAGACGACTTTTGGCTCTGTGTCCTGTAAGTCGATGTTGACTATGGCTACTGACCTTGGCTGCGACGCTGTTACCTAAACGAGGCGCTCACAGTGGAAACTTGACATCTTGAAGAGTCCCAGTGACCCAGATTATCAGACAGTCAGTACGACTTATGATGTCATGAGGTTCATTTGTCAAGCCTGACAGTTTCACTCACCGAGGTGACAGCATCTATAATTCTTCATATTGGTAACCGTATGAATTCTTTGTGCTCTTGAAGCCTCATTCGACTTACGCAATCTTACGAAAGAGTAAATGCATTTTTGATCCTGCAGACTCAATTTTAGAACGTATACTTACTGCCTGAGTGTTAGTAAATTATAGTTATTTGCCTCAAACTGCTCGGGAGGAAGGGAGGAAGATTAGGGTGTAACCTCCAGTCAACATAGAGGTCATTAAAGACGGACCACAAGCTCGGATTGAGTCAAGGATGGAGAAGTAAATCGGTTGTGCTCTTGTTACAGGAATCACCCCGTCATTTGCCGGGAGTTATTTAGATAAATCAAGGAAAACCTAAATCAGGACGGCCCAACGCGGATTTAAACCGTCGACATCGCGCATGGGAGTCCAATGTGCCACCCCGCTCGGTCAAGTATATCGGACAGAGCGACGTCGTACTGTCCGTAATGACTGTACGTTCCTGAGTTGTTAGATTTGTGTCGGGAGGTTCATTACAAGATTAGAGCAACAGTTATGACGCATGATGCAAGCTGATAAAAAGGTGCTTGACGAAGAAAAGGTATATTAGAATTCACCGTCCCTTTCATGACAATACCAACAAAAAACAAGCTCTACATGAAAAAGGATAAGTCAAGTAATTGGCCACGGCTCTTTCCTAGAAACCACATAAACATTCGCTATGAGTGATTTAGGATAAACCTTAGAAAACGTAAATCTAGGTCATCATTCACCACCAACTTCACCAATGAGCCATCTTCCCGATAGGAAATAATTTCAACATAATTCTCCTCTCTGTGGTAACCTTTCATCTGTGAAAACTGTGGATTTACAGTTTTTATGAGAAGTGTAGGGCTAAGTACAGATCACATTAAGGTCAATTTGCTTGAGTGGTAGTGTCTGCGCGTAACCGACCAAATTTATCTTCATCACATGAATCTGCTCGTGGGTAACTATTATAAATTTATCAACTTTGACTATAGCATAGTTACTTATTTATTTATTGTTCACAATTACAGCCTATTATATGGGAAGTAAAATAGGTTCTAACCAACAGTTTCGTTTCTAATGAAAAGTGTTTAGATAATAGTTTTTTACTCGAAAATACAACAAAGAAATACCTGATGACTTAAATATAGTTTTTGAAACTGGTCGCATATTTGAATAAATATTTTAAATAGATCGCTTCTATGGACCGACTATGAACACCCGGTGATGCAAGTATAGTTCGAAAGCTATATTTGCATCTTTCAGATGTTAATTATCAGTCCGAAGAAGCTATCACCGAATAAAAATTTTTAACAGTCCAAGCTTTCCTTATTCAACAAAGAAAAGAAAAAACTGATGCGACAAAGAAGAAACAGAAAAATACTGCTCTCCACCACTACAAAACTAGTGCTCATATCTCTACAATGTTTCTACGATTAAAATATGTACATTTTTCTTTTTGTTCATTCGTTAGTGTCGTCATTTCATTGCGGAACTGTTGCAGCTAAATTACTGAAAAGGTTTCCGCTACTGGATCGGTCCTCAAACTACCCCACTGAACAGCCACTGTCTGTCGTGAGGCGTAAGACGGCTTGTTAGAAGCCTTTCCACTTTGGCGGTCGATTCTACGATTCACTGTAACATATCATAACGTGCATTTTCGTCATCAATGCACAAATGCGATGGACGGTCTTGAAGATCGTTCTTTCAATGGTCATCGACCGCTGACGCTTTCTATCCCTTCTTTAAGCTATGCAAGACATGGTATCTTCCACTTTACTGATATACTTTTGCAGTTTACAATCAATCTTGACCGAACTATATTTTACATTAGCAGAAGGGATAGTGACCAGGAATGTACAATGTGCAATGGCCTCATCTTGTAATTTCTTCACTCGACACTGCTTATCACAGCTCATTGTGGGAGTAACAAATGAGAATCACAATTTCCTTATGATGAAATTGGTTCTGAGATGACTGTCGAACTTGTGCAGCTGGAATGTAGGAGACTCCGTTCCACAACAGCAGCTAATCGTGTGGAAACACTCTGACGTGATTGGAGCAGTGGGTCATTTATCGAATGTGGGGCGGATGAGTGTGTCAGGGATGTGCCAGTGTTTTCTCGCATCTCGACGCCGCATATTTTTACATGGATTTCCGAGACGCCCTACATACAGTGCGAACGAATGACGCTCAGAGATTGCGCACCATTAGGCCAGACGAGGCTCTGTCTGGGTACCACACACTTAATCTTTCCTCACGTTGTAGACAGCCTAGCCTGCCAGGATTTCTCGTTCCTACTGGCGGTGTCGTTTTTTTTTCTATTCCTTGTCGTCCCTTTACTCCCACTCCCCTTCGCTGATACGCATCGTTAACGATCTATGTAATTTATCTATATGTGAAATACTGAATATTTTTTTAAAGCTTTCTTGACGTGTAATGTGTACTTAACGTGTCTTATTCAGTTGCTGAGCGGATACTGACTGTTGGCTGGCCCTGTGTTGCACATGCGAACAGTGAAACAAAACTTCAATCTTAAGATTAGATTAGATTAGATTTACTTTCATTCCAATTGATTCGTGGTGAGGAGGTCCTTCAGGATGTAGAACATGTCAGAAAAACAATACATGACAAATAATTACAACTCAAACAAATAAGCTAATGTACCATTCCACAGGTCCCAAGTGGCACGGTCGTCATTTTTTAATGAACGCTGTATGAAAGAATCATTTTACAAATACTAATGCAATGAATTTAAAATAAAAAACTTTTTTTATTCATTTATAAGGTAATAAACGTGTAATACAACTACTAAATACTTATTTACAATTAACACATTACTGCACTGAAATTGTGCAGAATATATACACAAATCAGTTGGTTCTACTGAGTAATTCATCAATGGAGTAGAAGGAGTTGGCCACCAATAATCAATAAATCCTTTAGGCTTCTCTTAAACTGAATTTCATTGCTTGTTAAGCTTTTTATGGCTACTTCCATCTTATTGAAAATGTGTGTTCCTGAATAATGCACACCTTTTTGTACAAGACTAAGTGACTTTAAATCCTTGTGAAGATTATTCTCATTTCTAGTATTGATTCCATTAAGTGAGTTGTTGGTATGAAAAAATGATATATTTTTAATGACAAATTTCATTAAGGAATAAATATATTGGGAAGCCGTAGTTGGTATCCCTAGTTCCCTAAACAGGCTTCTGCAGCACGTTCTTGAGTTCACACCATATATAACTCTTACTGCACGTTTTTGTGCCCGGAAAACTTTAGCATGGCATGATGAATTGCCCAAAAAATAATCCCATATGACATTATGGAATGAAAGTAATCATAGCATGCCAGCTTTTTCATTTTTATATCCCCTATGTCTGACACAATTCGCATTGCAAATAGAGATTTGTTAAGACGTTTCAGCAGCTCTGTGGTGTGCTCTTCCGAAATGAATTTATTATCAAGCTGCAATACCAAGAATTTAACATTGTCCACTTCTTCTATCTGCTTGTCATCGTATGTTAAGCATATACTCGTGGGACATCCCTTACAAGTTCTGAACTGCATGTAGTGTGTTTTTTCAAAGTTTAGTGACAAAGAATTGGCTAGGAACCAATGATTAATGTCCACAAATATTTTATTAGCTGACCTTTCTAAGACTACACTTGATTTGCTATTTATTGCAATGTTTGTATCATCGGAAAACAAAACGAACTTGGCTTCTGGTAATGTTACTGATGAAAGGTCATTGATACACACAAGAAAAAGTAATGGCCCTGAAATGAAATGTTAAATTTGAAGTAATGAAAATCAATTATATTAAATGCCAAAACAAACTAATTATGTCCTATTTAACTGACACTCGATAATGTAGTACATTATGAAAGTTACATAACACCGTGTAGGTTCTTTAAATGGCCTACCCATATAAACAAATACTTGCACCGTCCCCGTGCGGCAAAAATATCGTAGGTTCAAATGGCTCTGAGCACTGTGGGACTTAACATCTGAGGTCATCAGTGCCCTAGAAATTAGAACTACTTAAACCTAAGTAACCTAAGGGCATCACACAAAGCCATGACCGAGGCAGGATTCGAACCTGCGATCGTAGCAGTCACTAGTTCCGGACTGAAGCGCCTAGAACCGCTCGGCCACAGCGGCCGACGATATCGTAGGGAGGTATGATTGATTATCTGAGTAAGCTAACAGAAAACAGGTACCTCATTTGTTTTTTTCCACCAATCTCGATGTCTATCGATATTTTGAGCTGGTGACATAAAGATGTATGTCATTGTGCTCTCCCAGTATTCTATCAATTAAAAGTTATAATATGCGGAAGTTGCAAGTTTACATTCTTGGACCGAACTACATCCTACTATCCACTTCCTTATGCGACGAGGACTTGCATTTTTGAATGGAGATTTACGGAGACGAAGTCAACACAAAGAGAGAATACCCCCCGCATCCACGCCGGCATTGTTGTACATCGTCGGGGATTTTTTTTTTTTTGTGTCATCAGTCTACTGACTGGTTTGATGCGGCCCGCCACGAATTCCTTTCCTGTGCTAACCTCTTCATCTCAGAGTAGCACTTGCAACCTACGTCCTCAATTATTTGCTTGACGTATTCCAATATCTGTCTTCCTCTACAGTTTTTGCTCTCTACAGCACCCCCTAGTACCATGGAAGTCATTCCCTCATGTCTTAGCAGATGTCCTATCATCCTGTCCCTTCTCCTTATCAGTGTTTTCCACATATTCCTTTCTTCTCCGATTCTGCGTAGATCCTCCTCATTCCTTACCTTATCAGTCCACCTAATTTTCAACATTCGTCTATAGCACCACATCTCAAATGCTTCGATTCTCTTCTGTTCCGGTTTTCCCACAGTCCATGTTTCACTACCATACAATGCTGTACTCCAGACGTACATCCTCAGAAATTTCTTCCTCAAATTAAGGCCGGTATTTGATATTAGTAGACTTCTCTTGGCCAGAAATGCCTTTTTTGCCACAGCGAGTCTGCTTTTGATGTCCTCCTTGCTCCGTCCGTCATTGGTTATTTTACTGGCTAGGTAGCAGAATTCCTTAACTTCATTGACTTCGTGACCATCAATCTTGATGTTAAGTTTCTCCCTGTTCTCATTTCTACTACTTCTCATTACCTTCGTCTTTCTCCGATTTACTCTCAAACCATACTGTGTACTCATTAGACTGTTCATTCCGTTCAGCAGATCATTTAATTCTTCTTCACTTTCACTCAGGATAGCAATGTCATCAGCGAATCGTATCATTGATATCCTTTCACCTTGTATTTTAATTCCACTCCTGAACCTTTCTTTTATTTCCATCATTGCTTCCTCGATGTACAGATTGAAGAGTAGGGGCGAAAGGCTACAAGCGTTGTCTTACTCCCTTCTTAATACGAGCACTTCGTTCTTGATCGTCCACTCTTATTATTCCCTCTTGGTTGTTGTACATATTGGGGATACGAGGTAAATAGTAAGCCGTACGCCCAAACTCAAAGGAACTAACACTGAATAAATGTTCCAGAAGCACACGACTTTCTTAACATGCACGCAGCGTTACCTGAGCGTGTTTCTGGGCATATAATTTCTGGTGTGGCTAAACGATAATTACTTCAGCTCAGAACAATTCACATTATCTCTCTCCGTAGCCACGATAACATGAAGTGGAATGTGAAATATAGTCGAAATAAAATACTGCTCAACACGTACGAAAGTAACTGTTTAATATTACTTTCAACGTGTATCGTAAATTAGTCTCCGTAGTTGGTGCAACAGCTCAAAATTCTGACGACGTACTGTTTGTTCACATGAATGCAAAGTGAGACCTCCCTTGAAAGAAAAGTAACTTGTCTCTGGCTCAGCATGTTTTTTGTCTTTGGTGTACTGACGTTCTCGAAAGCAAAATGAGATCACCAAACTAACGAAAAATAATCTACCCTAAATTTTTCTTTGGTAGCAAGTCACTGCTAGTGACAAAAGTTGCAACGCGCACACGACAAAAATTTAAACTTCACTAAGAATGATGGGACAGGGTTTTACTTTAAAGAAAATCGTTTAAAAATTAAACTCTGATTATTATAAAAAAAGGCTGCAAAACGTAAGAATACTCTAACAATTACGAAATATTTTCATTACAATAATGACAGTAATTTCAACCAATTGCATAATTTGTGAGGAATAATTTAAAAAAGAGATAAAAATTGCCCAAATAATGAATATTACCAGTTATCTAAGGGACAAAGATTTCCTTCAGTTGATATTTCTGAAAAAACTTAAGAAAACCACATTCATTTTTGCGTGTACATCTGTTTAAATTGAAATATACCTCCAAAAATTTCCGTCAAGCAATAAAGAAAATAGCTTTATAAACAAGTTTTCATCTCCATGGTAAAGGATTCCAGATAATTTCTCCCAGATTCACAAATATCAGATCTCGTTCTCCAAACATCAACTGGTCACTACTATTACTCTAATAAGAATGCCGCTGCCTCGCACAACAGACTGGCGACCAAGCTCACCACAGATTATGTTAAACACAGTCACGGATCTTATCCCATATTTGCGCAGCACACACGTGCATCTTTGTCCCAGCGCTGTAAAGGTGAAATATTTACAGCGGCAGAAAACATACTAAAACCGTATGCCATTTGCAGGACGTAGTATCGGTAAAAACTAGAGGAAAAGTACGTATAATAATATTACTGGAAACTAACTTCTGTTGAGATATGGGCGGCTTTACTTGTGACAAGTAATTTGTGGTGTTCGGTGGTGTAAGCCGACCTCGGGAAAGATCAGTTTGGATTCCGTAGAAATATTGGAACACGTGACGCAATACTGACCCTACGACTGTTCTTAGAAGCTAGATTAAGAAAAGGCAAACCCACGTTTCTAGTATTTGTAGACTTAGAGAAAGCTTTTGACAATGTTGACCGGAAAACTGTCTTTCAAATTCTGAAGGTGGCAGGGGTAAAATACAGGGAGCGAAAGGCTATTTACAATTTGTACAGAAACCAGATGGCAGTTATAAGAGTCGAGGGACATGAAAGGAAAGCAGTGGTTGGGAAGGGAGTGAGACAGGGTTGTAGCCTCTCCCCGATGATATTCAATCTGTATATTGAGCAAGCAGTAAAGGAAACAAAAGAAAAATTCGGAGTATGTGTTAAAATCCACGGAGAAGGAATAAAAACTTTGGGGTTCGCCGATGACATTGTAATTCTGTCAGAGCCAGCAAAGGGTTGCAAAGCAGTTGAACGGAATGGACAGTGTCTTGAAAGGAGGATATAAAATGAACATCAACAGAAGCAAAACGAGGGCAATGGAATGTAGTCGAGTTAACTCGGGTGATGCTGAGGGAATTAGATTAGGAAATGAGCCACTTAAAGTAGTAAAGGGGTTTTGCTATTTGGGGAGCAAAATAACTGATGATGGTCGAAGTAGAGAGGATATAAAATGTAGACTGGCAATGGCAAGAAAAGCGTTTCTGAAAAAGAGAAATTTGTTAACATCGAATATAGATTTAAGTGTCAGGAAGTCGTTTCTGAGAGTATTTGTATGGAGTGTAGTCATGCATGGAAGTGAAACATGGACAATAAATAATTTGGACAAGAAGAGAATAGAAGCTTTCGAAATGTGGTGCTACAGATGAATGCTGAAGATTAGATGGGTAGATCACATAACTAATAAAGAGGTATTGAACAGAATTGGGGAGGAGAGGTGTTTGTGGCACAACTTGACTAGAAAAAGGGATCGGTTGATAGGACATTTTCTGAGGCATCAAGGGATCACCAATTTAGTATTGGAGGGCAGCGTGGAGGGTAAAAATCGTAGAGGGAGACCAAGAGATGAATACACTAAGCAGATTCAGAAGGATGTAGGATGCAGTACGTGCTGGGAGATGAAGAAACTTGCACAGGACAGAGTAGCATGGAGAGCTGCTCAAACGAGTCTCAGGACTGAAGACCACCACCACCACAACAACAACAACAACAACAACAGCACATTCATAGAGCCATACACAATACCAAATAGATTAATAGGCGCTGTCTATCACCGATTTCTGCATGATGACTGACTAGCAACTATTGGAGAACCTTACCCACGCAGAAGAACAAGGACTGTCGGATTTAAGCACGACGCGGCACCAGTCTGTTGTCTCCGGACGTGGGACAGTACGTCACAGCAACGCTTCACGATCGAGGGACTGGTTGAAGAGGTCCGGTAGCACGGCCTTACCGTTCATCGGACCTGAATCCGTTGAATTTTTGGCTGTTGGGAACATTTGAAGTCGCTGGTGTTTGCTCGCCACATCGACAATGTACAGACATTACAGGAGAGTGCGACCAGGGCAAGTGACACAATCTGAGTTTATCTGAAAGAGTGCGTGATTCGGTGCGAAGGAGGACTGTAAGATGTATCAGGATGCGTGGTAACCACATGCTGCACTGTCTATTGAGTGTCTACTTCTATATAACGGACAGATGTGAATGAGAAGACAGATTGGTGCGTATCTCAACGGGTATTGGTTTCCATTCTATCATTATAGGAATTTTTTTCTTCCATTTTTGACCAGTACTACCTCATATAGGACTATGTAACTGTCTTAATAAACTTATATCCTTAAAGGGACGCTAATGTTCCTCAGGGTTTATAAATGACAGTGACCTTGTGATTATTATAAACAGAATAGACGTAGTACCGTATTTGTTTCCCTTGAAATGATTGAATGATATTACTTGATTGTTTCTAGAGACTTCAGATTAAATTGTTGCTTAATTCTGTAACAGGTAACGACTGTCCCTTTAACCATGCCGCAAAAAATTACACTGTATTTTGATTTTATTTCTGCTGCTGGCGTATCAGGTCCGTTTCTTTACTGATTGAAAATGTCACACATAAGCGTATTATTTTTGCAAAGAAATGAAATCAGCATAAATTATTTTCCAGAACAGAATAATGTACTGCATTCATCGCTATATAACTAACTTCACACCGTGGGGATAACAATTTGTTCGCTAAATCAATATCGCCTGGAAGAGAAACGTGGACCGTGAAAAAATCGGGGAACTTAAAAACGTCTGAAATGGTTAATAAAATATGATAATTATTGAGTAGAAAGATTAAGCACAAATTGATATATGAGAAAAGATAAGCATCATGAATAGTTAACTTGGCACCAGAAGGAACCATAGAGGGGGAAAACTGAGGGGACAGACAAACGTTCGACTGTTTAATACAGATTATCGAAAATTTTACGTTTACACTAAGTGAAGAAACTGAGAGATTAAAACACAATAGGGAGAAATGCAAGACCATGTATCGTAGAAATAGTGATGATACACAAAGTCTACCGATCTCACTCTGAGATTGGAATACCTTGTGCAGTCTTGCATGCTTCCTCTCCAAAATTACACGACATTACACAGTATACTCACATTAATGTGGCCACCACCTATTTTCGACTTCTACGTACAATAAGCACTCACAGGGCGGAGGATGTATAAGCGTGTCGGGGGACGCGGAAAACAGTGCAGTCGTTGTCGTAATGCGTGAAAGGAACGATTTATCTTGGGTAATCCATGCAGTTGTGTGAACCTCTACGCCAAGGTGGCTTTGTGGCTGACAGACCTGTCTAGTAAGCAGACACATGGGTTCTATTCCCGGCCTTAGTACTAATTTTCACTCGCCGCTTCAGTCTGTATCCATAAAATCATATTTGTATGATACCAGTAAAGTCCCTGAAATTGTGTCATTACCGTACACTAAGCTCACTCGAAATTGTCATTTCCGTACACTAAGCTCACTCGAAATTGTGTCATTTCCGTACACTAAGCTCACTCGAAATTGTGTCATTTCCGTACACTAAGCTCATTCGATAAATATTTGTAGCGGATCCCACTACTACATCTGTAGTAATTTGTTACTTCTCTGTTTATGGTGTTAACATTCTATTTTACCCTCAACAGCACATCATCACATTAAATAACAAACTCTTTACCTGGCACAATCTTGAGTGATCTTATAGGCTTAAAATCCAGTAACTATACATACTGTACATCCAAACAGTCAGCTTCTGGTGATACAATACTATGTTTGAAGTCGACATCCACTACACATACACAATGTCAGTTCCTGGCGATACAATACTGTTTAAGATCTAGTACCCTAGCTGATATACATTTAGTGATAGAATATTAATTAAGACGTCCGCCCCTGGTAGCTGGGTGGTCAGCGCGACGGAATGTCCTAAGTAACGGCCCTGGTTCGATTCCTGGCTGGGTCGGAGATTTTCTCCGCTCAGAGACTGGGTGTTTTGTTGTCTTTATCATCATCATTTCATACCCATCGACAAACAAGTCGCCGAAGTGGCGTCAGCTCGAAATACTTGGACCAGGTGAATGGTCTTCCCGACGGTAGGCCTTGGCTACATGGCATTTCCATTTCCGTTAATTAAGATACAGCAGCTGACGTTCATCGGATGCTAAAGCTATTTATTGCTTCTAATGTGTTCATTTTGTGATTAATCTCAATTACCCCCACGAGTATAAAGACAGGTGGTATTTGTATCTCTCATTATTGGGGCAAGTTGAAACATTTAATTTCCTGTCATCTGCCATTCAGATGATGTCACGCATGACCACGTGTGACGTCACCACGGTTCGAGGTCATTGATGACATCATAGCAAAAGTGCACCATGGGTCATGAAGTCTGAAAATTTATACACAAACCCAGGACTTCGGGGTGTAACGTTCAGCACTCGCATTTCCACGTTTGGTGTTCAGTGTGTGGCACACTCTTTAGCCCTTTATGCCCCAAAAAATCCGACAACTTACCCCAAAAATTTATTAAATTACACCAAAAATATAAAAAAAAATTGTCTCATAAACTGTAACAAATTGCCCCAAAGCTGATGTCACATAATCTTAGCTGTCAACTTCATGAGCCCTTGTCCAACCAAGTTCCTGACCCCCCCTACCCTGTGACCTCTTTACCTATAAAAATTTTAGGAAGCACCAGAAATAAACCCCGGTCCTTCCACACCCAAGGCAGCTATGGATTTGATCTATTTTATCGGAAAAGACCTGATGATGACGATGATGGTGATGATGAATAAAACTCTCTCTTCACCAGTCTACACCCTATAAACTGATCATCTTCTTCCACTTCACACAACATAAAAAAATTGGTTAAAATTCTTCCTCATCCGCCTCATCACCATCTCTCTGATTTATACAGACCAGTACATTTTCTCTCTCTTTCTGTGTTGTGTACTTTACTGAGGAAAAAACATAGTGTATTAAAGAGAGAATAAAGTTTTCCACTACCTAACAGCAGAACATGACAACATTTTGAAATGTGCGACTTGTAGGTAATCTGATGATATTGCAAAGTTAAATGCATTCCAAGATGTATGATGACCTGCTTTTTGCGTTGTTCTCATTGTTTACTTTGCTAATTCTCGATATACTTTAGCCTAAAAATTATATTTGTAATAGTGTTCTATAAGAATTTGATTATCAGTAATCAAGTTGCTAGTATTTTAGTAACTTACTGAGGCATTTTAGTACAGAAATATTTAATTCGATGGTCCTTGCATTCGGATAGAATTCAGCATCCTATATGCTCTCTCTCTCTCTCTCTCTCTCTCTCTCTCTCTCTCTCTCTCTCTGTGCATGTGTGTGTATAATTCCAAGCAAATATCTGGAAATATCGTAGTATAATTAAATATAAAGGAAAAAACTGTGCTCTCTAAGAATTTTTCACCATCTTATCATATGATTGGCTGAAAAAATGCAGATTTTTGAATTTACAGCCCACATCATCTTTAATATATAAATTCACCGCCAACCGTCACGTATTTTTTTAATTTATTGCACATCGTCAACTTTATTATTCAAATATTGTACTAGTTTGCTAATTTCTCACCATCCACCACTGTGATGATGCCATCGCAAAAGGATTGTGTCTTGTGACGCCATCATTGTAACTTAATACGAAGGAAATGTAGCTTAGGATGTAATAGATCAGTGAAATGTGTCATGTGACACCACAAATGTAATTAAAGTGTCCCAGAACATGGATAGTCATAGTGTTAAAAGTTGAAAAAATCTGTAACATTACATTTTGGTTTCCTTTTCGTAATTTTATAACGTGAAATATTCTTTAATTCGTGTTATTATATACATAACCAAAATCTTTAAAGTATTTATATAGCATTCAGTTGTGTATTTTATCATTTCTGTTTCGATATTGGGGCGGAGTGATTTAACATCAGATATTCAGGCTAACATTATTCTGACTTCACAGTTGCTGTATAACTTATCCAAAGAAATGTGCAGTTTACATAATTATATCTGGCATGTTGTAATTCAACATGTACTCTGGCAGTAAAGTTTGCTGCTTGAGCATATATACAAATTTCAAGTTTGGCTTTTGTACACAACAGCTAACAAGCAATAATATTGAGTTGGCCTAAAATACAATTACTTAAAGACCAGTAAACCACCGATTCTTTGAAGAATCAAACTTCCATGTACTAAACGGCTTCAAGCTTCTAATCATTTTATAAATGAGTTAATAAGTTAAATATTTGACGTTAAACATGCAAGAGAGAAAAAGTTTAGAAAAGGTTCGAAATTAAATTTAGTCTGTTGGAAGTCTCTGTGTGCTCTCATTATCAAACAGTGGATGAGTAGAGTTCTGATAACTTGCGCCCTGTTTTAATCAAAAGTTAGTTTTTCGCGCTTCTAAATGTTGCTGACGTTTTGTGCACTGAGCTATGTGTCGTGCAGTGATATAATTTTCCAGGGACGTTCAGTAGTATATGTGGATACAACAAGTATTTGCAAAACGAATTGCGAGTAGACCCAAAAGTAATTAGTTAAAATACCGTGAAGCTTTACTGCCCTGAAGAGCGAGAATGTAGTAAGCGATAAAATTTTTGTCTTTTCATTATTTTGGGGGGCTGTCAATGAGAAAAAGTTTCATAAAGCTTTGAAATTATGTGTAAATTTTTTTGGACGTCGCTAAGTGCTCTCAAATTCTGGATGAATATAATCTGTGTAAATTTCCCGCTTTAACTTGGGGTGTCACAAAATATATACATAGTTTCTAACTGTCTGTCGGTGTTAAACCTTCAACATATGACTATACCTTTCAATGAGTATGGTATGACGATTTGAAATCCTTAACGTAGACCAATAATTCTATGAAAATTGAAAATAAAAATTTTGTTGCCCCTGGTAGTAGTTAGACAGGCAGCTTGACACTAGGATTGTGCACCTTGATTCATAAACCACTTTGTAATATACAATATCTGATCAAAAGTATACGGACACGAGTTAGTGGACACTCATGTGGGGTGTTAACACTCTTCCCTTTTTGAGGGCTTGAACTCTGCTAGGGATGCTTCTATATGAATTGTCTGAATGTCTGTGGAGGAATGGCAGCCCAGTCGTCCTCAAGAGCCGAAACCGGAGTCGGAAGCGACGTCGACGTTCTAACTCATCCTAAAAGTATTCCACTGGCAGACCATCGTGGTCTAGTGTCAGTCGGCCTTTGGCTGTGGAGCGGTGCGGTACGTCCCGGCCGCTCCGAGTCGCGTTTCCGGGTGTGTTGTTGTTTACCGCGCCGGCGCGCTAGTGTTACGTATTACCGTCACGTTCCTGACACACGATGGCTCTTTCGTATCGGAAAGCCACGATCAAGCTGCAGTTCGACACTACGTACTCTAGACCCAAGGCCCACGAAGTAGAGCGTTTTTTACGCGATGTGGTACATGTTGATCCTAACGAGCTGATCGGTATCCACTTATCTATTGTCTCCAGCGTCGTATATCTTAAGTTCACTGACGACGAAGCATGTGACAAACTTCTCAGACGCTCGACGGCAGGTTATCGGTTCTGCCACTCAGACGGAAACGTGGGTGTGGTGACGCTTGAATGTGCTGGATTGGGAATCCAAAATGTGCGCGTGTTTGAGCTCTCTTTTGAAGTTCCAGCGGATTTGGTCACCCTTGCTCTTCGACCCTATGGAACAGTTCTCGGCCACACGGCCGAAAAATGGAAGACCTTCGACACTTACCCTGTCCTTAACAGGGTGCGACAAGTCCGTATTGACCTGCATCGCCATATTCCTTCGTATCTCACGATCGCTGGTTGCAGGGCAATAATTATTTACGACGGTCAGCCGAGAACCTGCTCCGGTTGTGGCCAGACGGGACACATGCGTACCGAATGCCTGCAACGCCGTCTCGTGCAGACACCCTCGACCGACCAGATTCGTCCGTCGACACCGACCTCTCTGCCGATTACGTATGTTGCGGCGGCGAGACGGGAGACGCCAGCTGTATATGACGACCCCACTGTATTGGTGCGAGCTTTGGAGGACCCTGCAGTAGCTTCCACGGAGCCCCAAGCGTCTTTCAGTGCTGATGCTACTGATGTCCTTTCGTCGGACCCCGGCGCACCGTCACAACGGCTCGCCGATGGTGCGATGGAAGTTGAAGCACAGGATGCAGCGTCCTCCCCTTGCCCTACGTCGGAAACAGAGGCGCGGCAGCGTAAGCAGAAATCACCCAAGCGTCATAAGAAGCGGCGCAAGACAACCGACGACGCAGAACAGCCCTAGGCGACACCGCTGGATGACGAGGTGCCTCAACCGCTCCACCGCGCCGACACAGGCGACCCTACCTTCTCACACGGTTCGACGTCTTCTCCCACTACCGCTGGGTCTGGACCACATGGGGATGCGGGAGATCACCGCAGCTCCGACACCGGCGATGCACCCTTGCCTCCGTCTGCCTCTCGAGATCCAGTGGTGTCAACGTCCCTGGGCGACTGGGCGCAGGAGATGGAGTTGCAGGATGCGTTTCAGGACCAAGACGATGCACCGATGCCGATGGCAGCGTCTACGCGGCCGGCGACAGACGCCTAGGGCGGCATGAGCACCTCTCGTCGCTGCCTAGCACTTCGCAAGACCGGCGCTCCACGTCACGACTACTGCCCTCCTGTCATACCATGGTCACCTCCCGAGACTTGATGGACCAGGCATACCGCCTCGCCACGATCAACGTCAATGGCATTACATCTGATGTCAAGACCCGTATGCTGAAGGATACGTTACGGATCTGGACGTTGTTTTCCTTCAAGAAGTCCGATCAGGACTCTACCTCGATGCCTACGGATATGACGCCTACACTATGCCTGCAGATGTGGGCGGCGGCGGTACGGCGATTCTACTGCGGGAAGGGATAATGGCCACTGATGTCTCCTATTTACCGTCGGCCCGGGGGGTCGCACTCACGATTGGTACAGTACGTCTGGTGAACTTATATGCTCCTTCAGGCACCGGCAAAAGGAGAGAACGGCGCACCTTTTTTGCCGAAGATATAGCCCCGCTCTTCCAGGGCAATACCGACCACTTGGTAGTAGGCGGCGATTTTAATTGTGTGCTCCGCCCATCCGACCAGGAGCCACACTATACCACCTGCCCGGCACTCCAAGCACTTGTACAGGACTTGGCCTTGTTGGACACCTGGATCATCCAACACGGCGACCGTCGAGCACACACCTACTTTACTAGTCACTCCGCGAGCCGTTTGGATCGAGTCTACGTCACCCGCGGCCTACGATCGGCCGTTGTCGACGCTGAGATGTGGCCGGCAGCGTTCACGGATCACCTCGCATATGTGTGTACTCTCACCCTTCCCCGCCAGCGCGTCCGCCGAAGTAGGGGTCCGTGGCGCCTCAATGTGGCCCTTCTTGATGAGATAAATTGCAGACGCGCAGTCGAGTCCACATGGAGCAATTGCCACCGGCGTTTACCCGCCTACCGTTCTGTACTTCAATGGTGGTTACGGTGTGCAAAACCCGCACTGTGTCGAACATTAGTCAGCTATGGACGCGACCGAGCGCGCTGGTATACTGCGACTACTGATTTTTACTATACTGCGCTCCGCGAACTGGCTGTACAACCGCCGTCGCCAGAGCGACAATCAGCAGTACAACGCGTCAAGGCACAATTGCTTCGTATCAACGCCGTACGTCTTGCGGGTGTGCGGGTGCGAGCGAGGACGACTGATGATGTTCGTGGTGAACGACCTTCCCTCCACCATATCATTCAAGAACGCCGAAGACGCAAGAGGCAGCTCATTACCGAGGTTGAGACGGAGGATGGGCGACGCGTTGACGCACAAATGGATATCGTCCGAGCGTTCACACAGTCATATAAACTTCTTTACGAGAGGGAGTCCCACATGAATGTAGAGGTCAGGGAAGTCCTATCTGACCTACCAGTCTCTCGGAACCTACAAGATGATGCTACGCTCTTTTCGGCAGTGACTTTGGAAGAACTGCGAGAGGCTCTGTTGCGTGGCTCTCCCAACAAAACGCCTGGCCCTGATGGCCTCCCTCTTGAATTTTACAAGCGGTTCTTTGATCTCATGGGCCCAATGTGGGTCAGGATGTACAGTGAACTCCTGGACGCCGATTTTCAGGTACCATCTGACTTTACTGAGGGTCTCTTGATCCCTGTGCCCAAACCCGGCGGAGGCCGTCGCCCTCTTGATTTTCGCCCGTTGACAATGCTAAACACTGACTATAAGCTGTTGACACGCATGCTCCGTGAGAGGCTCAAACCTACGGTAATGGCGGCCATTCACACTGATCAAACCTGCCTCGGGGGCGACACTAACGTGTTTAAGACTTTAAGCACCTATAGAGACGTGGTGGCGCTCATGCAAACTTGCCGCCTCCAAGGCGCTCTTGTTGCGCTGGACTTCGACCATGCTTTCGACCGCGTCAACCATAGTTTCCTGCGTGCTGTTATGGAACACATCGGTGTCCCGCGTCTGACGACGTCTGTTGTGCTTCGATTGATCCATGGGGCTGTCACGAGGATTATGATCAACGGCTGTCGGTCCGCCCCCGTCCGTGTCAACAGGTCCGTCCGGCAGGGTTGTCCTCTTTCTGCCATGCTCTTCGCCGTTGCCCTCGAACCAGCTCTTCACGGACTACGGCGACGCTTAGAAGGACTTACCCTCCGTTCCGTAACCTTTCGATGTGGTGCTTACGCCGACGATGTGATGTTCTTAGCACGGTCTGGTGACGAAATACACACGGCGTTTTCCTGGCTCCACCAGTATGGGGCGGTGGCAGGCAGTGTGCTCAACCTTCGGAAATCACGCTACATGGAGGTAGGACGAGGAATGCCTGCAGGTCTGGCCGTACCTCTGACAAAGGTCCCGATGCTCAAGTGTTTAGGGATATCACTCCATCGACAAATACAACGCACGGCGGCCTTTACGTATCGTATGGTCTTACGACGACTCCGTTTAGAGGCTCGTCTCAATAAATTCAGATCATTGAAGATTTTGCAACGCGCCCAATACGTCAATGTGTACATGGTTTCTCACCTTAACCATTACGCCCATGTACTGCCGATAACGGACACGATGGCTTCCAGGATACAGGCAGTGTTTGGACACGTGGTGAACGATGGTGCTGTTTTCAAGATCCGTTTTGTTACGCTTACTTTACCCTTCGACAAAGGCGGTGTTGGACTCACTCACGTCAAGCACAGAGCGCTGGCACTGTATCTCCGTTCCATGAGGCGACTCTGGCTTTCACCAACAGCTACTGATTGAAGAAGTGGCCCCACGTACGCTGTACCCACCGGTACCAGTTGGACATTTATCGCCCTCGCTGTCACATATTAGAACGTTTTTCGTAGAGCATAGCTATGTGTTGCGGGTTATATCGGAGACACGGAATCCGACAGCGAAGACTTATTATAGTGCTCTCCAGCACTGGACTCCGGATAACGACATTGTACGGCGCCACCCTACGGTCGACTGGCCACGGGTATGGCGAGCCATCCACGCGCCGTTCCTGTCTACTTTCGTGCGGTCGACGTGGTATGTGGTCGTTAACGAGAAACTTCCAACCCGACAACGGCTGCATGCCATTCACCTAATTGACGACCCTGTGTGCCCCCGTTGCACGACGTTAGACACGGACGAACATAGACTGAACTGTGGCCCCGCGCGTGAGTGCTGGAAACTGATCCGCCAGATTCTGGCTTTCCTGCTCCGCCGCCCCTACGTTTCAATTTTACCCCAAGAACTCTTGCATCCCGACGCTGTCTATTTCCCTATGACCCGGATGAATGCGGTTAATTGGGTACGAGGAATGGCGATACACTACATATACCGCGATGGAGACAAAGACGTCCTCGATTTATGGTACTATATGATCGACGAGTTTCTGGTCTTAACGAACAGACAGGGTTACCGGAACCTTTTTGCGAACTATTTGGGTTCGTCATTCATGGACCCACCACCCAGCTGGGGTGTGCCGGGTGTGAGAAGACATTAACTTGTTAGATGTGATCTTTCCACGATTCCCCTATGGTAACAGAAACAGTCTCTGACTGTGTGCAGCGGCCCTGGGCGCTCCAACGATTGGTGGCTGGTGATGTCCAATGTAATGACGACCGCCCGTTCCTGGCCGCCCGCCTAGCAATGTGACCGCGGCGAGCAAGATGGCCCTTTTTAGTTCACTTATTGGCAACTTTTTGCGCATGGCTGCCTTGTTTTTTTATGCATTCTCAAAAAAAAAAAAAAAAAAAAAAATAAAAATAAAAAAAATAAAAAAAGGGTAGCCTCTTTGATTCTTAATCAAAAACGTCTAAAAAAAAAGGGTAGGTGGAATTTGTTGTCATGTTGTACAGTGACTGACCGTACGAGCAGCTCTTTCCGTAAATTCTCTGACACACTGGTGTTTTCTATCCGATTGTTTAAAATCAGAGATCTTTCAACTTGTTTCATGTCGCCAAAAAAAAAAAAAAAAATCGTAGAGCACTTGCCTGCAGCAGGCAAAGGTCCCACGTTCAAGTGTCGGTGTGGCACACAATTTTAACTTATTATTGTTGAACATACAAGACATGGCGTGAAAACTAAGTTATTGCACCACCGGAAAGAGTGTAGCCTAATACATGATTTATATTTGACAAAGTTGCCATGGAAACCTTGAAACATATATTAAAATATTTGTTTTGTAGAGTAGATGTTTGGTGTTGCAGTCAAACATATTTAGGATTCCAAAAGAATTGGTAACGGGTAACACAAAACTTATTGTTGCTTTCAATAGATACAATGTGAATTAAACCACATGTGAAACAGGCGTAGGAACAGATATGGCATTTAATGATTTAGAACTTTTGCGAAGACTCCTGGAAATACACACAGAACCGGTTTTTGGATAATAAAAAAAAAAAAGTGGCTAGCGTTGCTGCCTCCGGATCACGGGGTCCCTGGTTCGATTCCCGGCCGGGTTGGGGATTTTCTCTGCCAGGGAACTGGGTTTTTGTGTTGTCCTCACCATTTCATCATCATAATTTGTGACAGTGATAGATTGGATAGTGAAAAAATGGGCTGTGTAAAAATTGGGACTTTGTACAGGCGCTGATGACCGTGCAGTTGCGCGCCCAACAAACCAAACATCATCATCATCATCATCATTGGCAGATCCGTCCAATTCAGGAATGTTACTGTCCACAAACCTTTGCCTTACAGATGCTCTTTTATGACAGAGTGGACTGTCATGCTGATACAATCATCGTTTCCGAATTGTTCCTTTACTGTAAGGAATACACAGTGCTGTAAAATCTGTTCATATCCTTCTGTATTTAGTGTTTTCTTAAACGCATTGAGCGGATCACATCCTAACACCTTCACACCATAACACCAACTCCTATGCACTTTACTGTTGGCATTATAGACTACTGCCCATTAAAATTGCTACACCACGAAGATTACATGCTACAGACGAGAAATTTAACCGACAGGAAGAAGATGCTGTTATATGCAAAAGATTAACTTTTCAGAGCATACACAAAAGGTTGGCGCCGGTGCCGACACCTAAAATGTGCTGACATGAGGAAAGTTTCCGACCGATTTCTCATACACAAACAGCAGTTGACCGGCGTTGCCTGGTGAAACGTTGTTGTGATGCCTCGTTTAAAGAGGAGAAATGCGACAATCACGTTTCCGACTTTGATAAAGATCGGCTTGTAGCCCATCGAGATTACGATTAATCGTATCGTGACGTTGCTGCTCGCGTTGGTCAAGATCCAATGACGGTTAGCAGCATATGGAATCGGTAGGTTCAGGAGGGTAATACGGAACACCTAGCTGGATCCCAACGCCCTCGTATCAGTAGCAGTCGAGATGACAGGCACCTTATCCGCATGGCTGTAACGGATCGTGCAGCCACGTCTCGAGCCCTGAGCCTAGAGATGGGGACGTTTGCAAGACAACAATCATCTGCACGAACAGTTCGACGACGTTTGCAGCAGCATGGACTATCAGCTTGGAGACCATGGCTGCGGTTACCCTTGACGCTACATCACAGACCGGAGCGCTTGCGACGGTGTACTCAACGACGAATCTGGGTGCACGAAGGGCAAAACGTAATTTTTTTCGGATGAATCCAGGTTCTGTTTACAGCATCATGATGGTCGCATTCGTGTTTGGCGACACCGCGGTGAACGCACAGTGGAAGCGTGTATTCGTTATCGCCATACTGGCGTATCACCCGGCGTGATGGTGTGGGGTGCCATTGGTTACACGTCTCGGTCACCTCTTGTTCGCATTGACGGCACTTTGAACAGTGGATGTTACATTTCAGATTTGTTACGACCCGTGGCTCTACTCTTCATTTGTGCCCTACATTTCAGCAGGATAATGCACGACCGCATGTTGCAGGTCCTGTACGGTCCTTTCTGGATGCAGAAAATGTTCGACTGCTGCCCTGGCCAGCACATTCTCCAGATCTCTCACAAATTGAGCAACTGGCTCGTCACAATACGCCAGTCACTACTCTTGATGAACTGCGGTATCGTGTTGAAGCTGCATGGGCAGCTGTACCTGTACACGCCATCCAAGCTTTGTTTGACTCAATGCCCAGGCGTATCAATACCGTTCTTACGGCCGGAGGTGGTTGTTGTGGTTTCTCAGGATCTAGTCACCCAAACTGCGTGAAAATGTAATCACATGTCAGTTATAGTATAATATATTTGTCCAATGAATACCCGTTTATCATATGCATTTCTTCTTGGTGTAGCAATTTTAATGACCAATAGTGTACATGCTGACAGGTGAGGTGATGTTATCTTGGCATTCGCCAAATCCATAACATTCCATCGACTACGTGGGTAGCGTGATTCATTATTCCAAATCGCTCGTTTCTAGTCATCCACTGTCCACTGCCATGGCTCTCTACACCATAGGAATCGCTTAGCATTGACCACAGAAAGAAATGGCTTATGAAGAGCTGTTCGACCATCGTATTCCATTCCTTTTAACAGTGTTCGCGCGTCGTTGTGTTAGCAGTAGTTCTGTTAGCATTTGGAATTCCGTCGGCTCTTTACAAGCTCCCTCCACATGTCCCCCTCCCCTCTACCCCGTCAGTACATAAGGTCTGCAACGTTCTGGATTAGTTACGGTTGTCCCTTTGGGTTTTTACGTCACAATCACATCGCAAACAGTCGACCTGGGTAGCTCTAGAAGAGTTTAAATGTCCCTGATGGATTTTTTACTCAGGTTACATCCAATTAGTAGTCCTTGTTCCAAACCACTCCACTCTCCTGACCTACCCATCCAGCTTTTATTGCTTCTTCACCGACAACACAATACCTTTACACTGGCGGTTCATCCTCTCGTAACATGTGGTGATCAGCAGTGTCCGGATACTTTTGGTTATTGTATGCATTAGGTTCAAGTCGCCATGAGCGTAGTAACGTCCCGTTAGAAAAATTATGAATTACTGTACTAGTAAACCTATTACGTTATTTGATTTTCAAACAGTTGAGTAAAACTGAACGTACTCACACATTTCTCTCTTTACTTACTCTGATCATCACTAAACTGACACACAATATTTTTAACGCAATGCAGTCTTACTTTCAATAATTCCCACAAACGAACGGCACTGACTAACAATAACCTATACCTTTCATGAATGAATTACCCCACAAAAATCTTCATTACTCGAACTACTGCATACAGCGATCACCAATACTGCCAGCTAAATGAAAGTTTCTAACTACTTAAGGCACTACCTACTGATAGGCATAGTTAGCAAATGAAAGATTTTGATAAAGAACAAACAATGTATTTACCTTAATAATGTTCAAAAGTCATCATATATCTATCTATCAAATCATGACCTCCATCTTTAAAAATTTCCTTTTTCTGGCGGACACACATCCAGATCGTCCGCTTATAGCAACCTCTCAAAACTCTGGCATCTCTCTCTCTACATCCACCAATGCTGGCGGCTCACCTCTAACTGCACAACGCTACGCGCTGTTCACATCCAAATGCCCAACACTACAATAGCGAATACTCGAACAATGCCAACCAGCCACAGACTGCACACAGCACAGTAAGTGATTTTCATACAGAGCGCTACGTGGCGTTACCAATATAAAAAACCTAAACAGCCTACTTACAGTGTGAACACCACAATGTGACTAGATACATTTATAGTCAATACTCACGAATTATATGCATATACACTCCTGGAAATTGAAATAAGAACACCGTGAATTCATTATCCCAGGAAGGGGAAACTTTATTGACACATTCCTGGGGTCAGATACATCACATGATCACACTGACAGAACCACAGGCACATAGACACAGGCAACAGGGCATGCACAATGTCGGCACTAGTACAGTGTATATCCACCTTTCGCAGCAATGCAGGCTGCTATTCTCCCATGGAGACTATCGTAGAGATGCTGGATGTAGTCCTGTGGAACGGCTTGCCATGCCATTTCCACCTGGCGCCTCAGTTGGACCAGCGTTCATGCTGGACGGGCAGACCGCGTGAGACGACGCTTCATCCAGTCCCAAACATGCTCAATGGCGGACAGATCCGGAGATCTTGCTGGCCAGGGTAGTTGACTTACACCTTCTAGAGCACGTTGGGTGGCACGGGATACATACGGACGTGCATTGTCCTGTTGGAACAGCAAGTTCCCTTGCCGGTCTAGGAATGGTAGAACGATGGGTTCGATGACGGTTTGGATGTACCGTGCACTATTCAGTATCCCCTCGACGATCACCAGAGGTGTACGGCCAGTGTAGGAGATCGCTCCCCACACCATGATGCCGGGTGTTGGCCCTGTGTGCCTCGGTCGTATGCAGTCCTGATTGTGGCGCTCACCTGCACGGCGCCAAACACGCATACGACCATCATTGACACCAAGGCAGAAGCGACTCTCATCGCTGAAGACGACACGTCTCCATTCGTCCCTCCATTCACGCCTGTCGCGACACCACTGGAGGCGGGCTGCACGATGTTGGGGCGTGAGCGGAAGACGGCCTAACGGTGTGCGGGACCGTAGCCCAGCTTCATGGAGACGGTTGCGAATGGTCCTCGCCGATACCCCAGGAGCAACAGTGTCCCTAATTTGCTGGGAAGTGGCGGTGCGGTCCCCTACGGCACTGCGTAGGATCCTACGGTCTTGGCGTGCATCCGTGCGTCGCTGCGGTCCGGTCCCAGGTCGACGGGCACGTGCACCTTCCGCCGACCACTGGCGACAACATCGATGTACTGTGGAGACCTCACGCCCCACGTGTTGAGCAATTTGGCGGTACGTCCACCCGGCCTCCCGCATGCCCACTATACGCCCTCGCTCAAAGTCCGTCAACTGCACATACGGTTCACGTCCACACTGTCGCGGCATGCTAGCAGTGTTAAAGACTGCGATGGAGCTCCGTATGCCACGGCAAACTGGCTGACACTGACGTCGGCGGTGCACAAATGCTGCGCAGCTAGCGCCATTCGACGGCCAACACCGCGGTTCCTGGTGTGACCGCTGTGCCGTGCGTGTGATTATTGCTTGTACAACCCTCTCGCAGTGTTCGGAGCAAGTATGGTGGGTCTGACACACCGGTGTCAATGTGTTCTTTTTTCCATTTCCAGGAGTGTATTTAATCCCATACATGCGACTACACTTTAATAGTAGACTTTTTTTTTTTTTTTTTTTTTTTTTTTTTTTTTTTTTGCAGGCTGCCAGCTGTCAAACGAAGTTTACTCTTTGGAATAGAAGGAGTAGTCCCGAGGATATGGTTTTAGGTTACATTTAGAACTTGCTTTACTACCCGAGGATATGGTTTTAGGTTATATTTAGAACTTGCTTTACTACATGTCAGAAGTTTACTGTTATTGGTAAAATGCTCAAATTGTTGTTGATGCATATTGAACTGCTTTCTGAGCAGTGCAATAGTGGATAATGAACGTAATTTAATTGTGGGTAGTAAAGAACACTTTTGTTTCCAGTGTTACAGGTAAGATGACTGAGGGCGGACGCGGTATATTATTCTTCCTGCACGCTTTTGTACGATCAACACTTCCTATCTAAGTGATGAGCAATGGCACAAAATTATTCCACAAGTCATTGTTGAGCAGAAATATCAAAAATATTCATTCGCTTGTTTGTATGACTAACAGTTACAAGAAGGACGAAAGTAACTGAACTTAATTGTTCGAGAAATTCAATAACATGCTTCTTCCAATTCAAGTTTTCATCTATGAGTGCACTCAAAAATTAGAATCATTCTACCCTGTATATTGAATCCTGTTCATGAGCTACATCAATTGTTGGTATGACAACAATTCTTGCAGTACATACAGTTTTAAATGTAGGGCGAGTCTATTTTCAGAAAAATACTGAAAAACATCCTTAACAGTTGCTTCTGTTGCTTCCTCTCTAACGAGATTTGTTATAACACTAGTATCGTCACTAAAAAGAAAGTACCAAAGCTTCTTGATGATTGTTAAGTGGAAAGTCATCCACATATACAAGAGAACAGGTGTGGATTCATAATTGAATCCTCTCAGAATCCGTGATTTCTCGCAAGACACAAATATTTTCTCTCTATCCAACATTCAATTATTCAACACAACTTATTGCATTTTGTTTGTTAAGTAGAATTGAAATCCAGGTGTTTGTAAAGGCGTCAACTCCATAACTCCATAACAGTTAAGTTTTTTCTGAGACAGTGCTATGACCTACGCATTGAAAGCCTTGGAAGGGTTAGAAAAATGCCAGCTGGCAATATTCTATTATTTAATGCTTATAATATTTGGTTGGTGAATATATAAGTAGCATTCTCAGTCGAACAACCATATTGGAATACAGACTATGATAGGGTAAGTTTCTACTTAAATGTTCGACTACTCTTGAGTACATTAGTTTTTCAAATATTTCGGAAAAAAGGTGTCATGAAAGAAACTGAACGATAATGACTTAAAAATCTGCCTTGTCATCTTCTTCAGAAAGAGTTAAACAATTACATATTTTAATCTGTCTGGAAAAATTCCCTATGCCAGTGATGCACTACATATATCACTCTGGGTATTGCTTATTAAGTCATAGCAGGTTTTCAGAACTCTGTCTGAAATTTTCTCGACGAGCTTTAAAAGTGTCTTAACTCTAGTAATCTCAGTGAAGTTTGTTGCTGCTACTTCCAGTTGCTTACAGTTTTGTGGAATGATATTTTTAATACATCCTCTTGCTTTTTTAATTGAATTATTTAATCCTGTTTTTGCTGATACATTTAGAAAGTCATCATCATCATCATCATCATCTTCTTCTTCTTCTTCTTCTTCTTCCTAGGATAAGCCAATTTCCTTCAGTACTCCTGAAGTTGTCACTCCATCTTTTCGTTGGACGGCCACTATTTCGTTTACCATCTGGTAACTTTCACACTCTTCAGTTTATCCGGTCCATCTATGCGGTCGTTCCATTTATGCTTTCTCTTATGTACTCAATCATTAAAGGAATCCACTTTACATCCTTTTCTAATGCTTTCACTTCTCTCCGTATCTCTCAGCGTCTTCCTGTAATCCTTCGCAAAATTTTTCATTTCTGTCGTTTCCAAACGTCTTTTTGTTTCTGATGTTTTCCGTCTTGTCTCAGCTGTGTATATCATGACTGGCCTTACTATTCTTTTGTATATTCTTGCCGTTGCATCTTTTTCTATATGCTTGTTACTCCAGATAGTATCATTTAAACACTTTTCTAGTTTGTTTTTGCATTTGTTACTTGTTCTCTAACTTCCTTGTCGACATTTCCACTGCTGGACCGAGCAGTACTAAGATATTTAAATGTTGATAATTTTTCCATCCACTTATTGTTTGAATCTAATTGGTTCCACAAATATCGTCATACATTTGGTTTTTTGAGTGAATGACACCATATTTAGGTTTCTGGCTACCACTTTAACTATAAGTTATCTTCACTGTTGTCAGCAGATCTGCATCAGCATAAAAAATAATTCTTCTTTCTTCGTTTCCCATTCTATGACCATTACCAGCCAATGCCTTTATTCTTGCGTCGTCCATGGGTGTATTGAAAAGTACGGGCTCAAAGATCCACCTTGTTTAATACCACTATTAATTGCTACGCAGCTAGTTAATCTAGAACCAATTTTCGCCTGGATGTAGTCTTCTACTGAATTGTTAAGTTGAACGGAATCCCCTGTTGTAGAGCATGTCTAAAACACTAGTAGGAAGCGACTGATAAAAGTTCTCACAATTTGTAGATCATCAGCCTAAAAATCGTAATTCATTAACGGTGAAGGATTTGGTGGACTTGTTGGTTGTCCTGACTCCCGTTTGACAATTTCCCATACAGTTTTATGTTATCATCTATATTACTAATTTCATTCATCATATGAATATTTCTGGGCATGTCTGTTAATTGTACAAAATCTCGCAACTTTTTCACGAAAGACGTAATGAAGATAGGGAACTAGTACCATGGTAGTTACTCTCTATTGTCTTAACAGATGTCTTATAATCTTGTCCCTTCTTTTTGTCAGTTTCCAAATATTCCTTTCCTCGCCGATTCGGCGGAGAACCTCCTTGCTGTTTACTTTATCGCCACTTAATTTTCAGCATGCTTCTGGAGTACCACATCTCAAATACTTCTATTGTCTTCTGTTCCGGCTTTCCCACTGTACATGTCTCACTGGCATACGGTGCAACAGAGTCTGTAATTGTTGTTCACTTTCACTGAGGATAGCAATGTCACCAGCGAATTTTCACACTGATATACTTTCAACCTGAATTTCAATCCCACTATTGAATCTTTATTTCCGTCATTGCTTCTTCGAAGTATAGATTGAATAGCAGGTGCAAAATATTACATCCCTGCTTTACATCATTTTAACCCGTGCAATTCGTTCTTGGTCTTCCACTTTTATTGTTCCCTTTTGATTCTGGTATATATTGTGTATTACCCGTCTCTCCGTGTAGCATACCCCTATTTTTTCCGAATTTCGATCATCTTGCACCATTTGACTTTGTCGAACGCTTTTCCTAGGTCGACAAATCCTACGAACGTGTTTTAGTTTTTCTTCAGCCTTGCTTCCATTATCGAGCACAACGTCAGAACTGCCTCTCTGAGGCCTTTACCTTTCATAGAGCCAAATTGTCACCTAACTGATACTCAATTTTGTTTTCTGTTCTTCTGTATATTATGCTTGTCAGCAACTTGGACGCATCAGATGTTAAACTGATTGTTCGATAATTCTCGCATTAGTCGGCTCTTGCAATCTTGGGAATTCTGTTTTCTCAAAAGTCATGTGGTATATCGCCAGTCTCATACGTTCTACACACCAACCTGAATAATATTTTGTTTGAGACTTGCTCCAATGACTTTAGAAATTGCGATGGGATGTTATCTATCCATTCTGCCTTATTTGATATTAAGTCTTCCAAAGCTCTTCTAAATTCTAACACTGGATCCCCTATCTCTTCCCTGTCTACCCATGTTTCTTCTTCTATCATGTTATCAGATGATTCTCCCCATCATAGAGGCCCTAAATGTACTGTTTTCACCTATCCACTCTCTCCTTTGCTTTTAACAGAGGAATTCCTATTGCACTCGTAATGTTACCGTCCCTGCTTTTAGTTTCACCGAAGGTTATGTTGACTTTTCTATATACTGAGTCACTCCTTCCGACGATCATTTCTTTCTCGATTTCTTCACATTTTTCATGTAGACATTTCGTCTTAGCTTCCCTACTCTTCCAACTTATTTGACTCTTAAATGGCTTGTAGCTGAAATGTAAATTGAGATTTAATCTTTGTGGGTAGAAACATTTGCAACACCGCACCTAGTTAGTAAGATGACATGTCACGTTGTGTGTCTGTAATATGCAGTTCATTAAGGCTCCAATAGAGCTGTGAACTTTGCCAAGTCTCTGTTGAAAGTGAGAGCGAGTCATTGGTAGATAGCACGTTCTGCGTGGTGAACACTTTTTGAGAAGCGCCAGCCACTCGCAGGCATCCATGTCTTCACGCTGGCTACTTTTGATTTTACTTTTCAAATTTCTAGTTTCTTATGTCAGTCAGTCTAGCTTCGACCCTAACCTTCTATTTCTCTCTTATGTCGTTTACTGTCATTGCTGGTGTATGACTATAAGTATGTAAGCTGAAATAATGAATTAAAATTTGTGACAAGGCCGGGACTTAAACCCAGGTCTCCTACTTGGTAGGCCGAAGTGTTATCCACTAAACTATCCTTTCGTTGTGGCCAACAGAGACACACGGACTATTCTAGACAAATGCGCTCCATAACACAAACTTCAATTCACAGCTCAGCCCATTCTGATTTTCCCCTTGTCAAATCGCCAGGACCGCCGAAGCCCTCCGATACTGATATAGCAACCCAGCTTTGTACGTATCGGTGAAACCCTGCGTGTACCTCAGGCGTAGTTATACATTGATATGTTTGAAATACATTGTCCGCAGACATAATTATTGAATCGGAACTGCATCTTCGATTTAAGAAGGGGAAAATCAAGATGGGCTGGGTGCGGCTTGAGTTTAATTGACATATTTAATAACTGCACTGGAGGCCTGTATCATTGCCATGTCAAGATTGCAACCTGTTGAGCAGAATGTATCCAAAAGAATAAAAAGGAAAATTCAAAAGTTCTTGGATGAATGTATTTTGATTTCAAAAAGTAAGAGGTCTGAGAGAAGCAGGTCTGTCTTTGCACTACACAACGAAAAAATGAAAATAAAAAGTAGGATACCTTCCTAGGATTTGTGGACCAAAAGAAAGCCTTCGACAATAGAAGGTAATACCGAGATGAGTAACGTAAAGTACAGAGACTGCTGAGGAAGCAAAGAAAGGTGCAAACATGTGAGAGTGATGAAATATAAGATCAGGTTAGGCTAGAGCATGCAGGTCATCGATGCGACTTATCAGTTCGTTCATAGTCATCGACAAAGAAGCAAAAAAGAGGCAAAAAATGAAAATTTCAGAAAAGGTACAAGCGCAAAGGAAACATGTAGCAATGAAGAATCTGATCGATCGTATTGGACGGAATGCTCTCTGTTTAACATACCCTGAATTTTCAGGAAGTAAAAAACGAACGCCTTGAGCTGCAACATGCAATAGCTAAAAATTATCCGTATTTTTCTTAATAGTAATTTTTTCTTATATTTTTCTCTAAGCTTACTGTGAGATTCAAGTTTTTGTTTGTAGCTGTGCAGCACAGAGGTTTACTGTCGAATTTTCTAGAGTTTACGTTTCAAGAAGAGTCAGGCAACACATTACTTTCTTCACCATATGTCTTACGAAATGGTCACGACGGGAGAATTGCAATACAGCGAGCGCCACTACTGCCAGCTAAATAAAAGATTCAAACTACTGAAGGCACTAACTACTGATAGGCATAGTTAGCATATGAAAGATTTTAATAGAGAACAAACAATGTATTTACCTTACTAGTGTTAATATATATATATATATAGCAGTTCATGACACCAATTCTTACAAATTTCAAAACTCTGCCATCTCTCGCCCCACGTCCACCACTGCTGGCGGTTCACCTCCAACTGCGCAACGCTACGCGCTGTTAGCATCCAGCTGCCGCTGCCCAACACTACAATGGCAGACAACAATGCAAACTAAACACAGACTGCGCACAGCACAGCCAGTGATTTTTCATACCGAGCGCTAAGCGGCGTTACCAATAAGAAAACCTAAACAGCCTACTTACATAGACCCCATGCTCCCCGCAAAAATTTTTTACAAATTGTTTTGGGCAGTGGCCAATAATGATTTGATAAAATTTTTCATAATTACTATAACAAAGATATCAAATGCAGTCACTTATTGATACAATGTTGGTCAAAAGCTAAAATTCTCTCACAATCCATAAAGACAGTCCTGATCGTTCATCATAGTAAAATAGCAGTGTTTTTGATCAATGTCTATGCAGTAAAAGAAAATGCACACTGAAGTAGTGGATTTCCATGTAGTCTTGAAGAAGTAGTGTTGTCCTTCCAACGAAAGACAGTGCTGACTCTTGACATGCTGACAGGTAATGGGCCACAACAGAGCAAACCCACAGCAGAGTCAGTCCAAGTTTTGAAGAATATTGGTAGGTAGGTCGTCACAGAATAGGCCTATTGTAGTCCTGGTAGAGATTACGGTATTGGTGGGCCACCAGAGGTGCAGACCCATTGCAGTCCTTGTAGAAATAATGGTATTGGTGGGTCATCAAAGGTGTAGACCCACTGTAGTCCTTGTAGAGATGGCCAGAAGCCATCTGTTTGACTGTGCAGGCGCACAATAACTATTGAAGAGTCTTGCGGATAATATAACAAGTCCATAACCACCACTTGTGCACCCAGAAAAATTGTTTTTGAAATGTCCTTAGAAGCAGCAATGCTGTTATCAAGTCCCTTACTGAGTTATTAACACACGTGCAAACACTATCAGTCCCTACTTCTCACATATTGTCCATATACTATGACCAACAGAAACGTGTGCCGTGAAATGTAATTTACAAGTTACTTAATTTGATGAACTAGTGTCAATTACAATTTTATAACATAAGAATGCAATAACAAAGGTACAAAATACATCTTTTAAGAACATAACAATACAGATAACATTTGCAGTAGTACAGGCTTTACAAAAGAATCGAAATAGCAAATACATCAGTCTTACAAAAATTACGACATAAGTACATACATAAAAGATCAGAATAACTTTTGAAACACCAACTTCACACATGAGCATTAAAACAGAACAGAATAAATAATTTCTAAACATATTTACAAAGAAAACGACATATTATTAATGCAAATTATATTTGAGGATAACAGTATTCCTCATCATAGTGAATGTAGCTGAATATTAGAAAATTCTACAACATAAGTCTTATCAGATGAACATATAAAGACAGGAAGAACATAAATACACAAGGGTACAGAAACACACAGTGGGATAACACAAGGAAAGGACAGGGTTTGTTTTACTGCAGTATTTTGCAAACAAAACTTTCTTTACTTCTCGGAGATCTCCCTTCGTTCTTCTTTATTTGCAAAAAGTCCTATCTATACCTGATTTCTGTACTTTTTTTGTATAACTTCTCAATGCATTTCTTCCAATCCATCGCAAATCATTCTCTTATATAGGCTACCCCCTCTTAGGCTAACTTAAATCTACTGAGCTCAGATACTTAACTAAGGGATGAGGCAATGCAGCAGCACAAAACAATTTACACAAACAGCAATGTTAAAAAATGGAAATTGGCAAAAAAGGCAGCAATATTACAACTAATATAAGGCAATGCGCAGCAAACAAGAAAAATAAATCAGTAATAAAACTGGCTTAACTTAGTAATACAAAGTGACATTCAGTAGCACTATGAATGGCAAACAGCCGCAGCAAATGCTATAACTTATACCTAAACATGACAAAGCTGAATCAGAAAAAATATTACGCTAAAGACAACAATGAAGATAAGGTCAATGTCTATTTACATCTTAATGTCTATGTAATTAAAATGGTGCACCACAAAAACTTATTGTAAAAAAAATATTACCATGTACTTGAAAAGACAATTCTGTATGCAATTTCTGTGAAGGGAAATGTCTTTTTGTGCTACTTCGTTTTTTTTAAGTACATCATAAGGTTATTATTTACTGGATCTGTAGGCATAAAATATTTATATTAGTACATCCATAAAATTTATTTTAACCAATGCTTCAGTGCAGTTAGAAACTAGATATTAAACAAAATGAGTAAATAAATGCATAAAGCAAGCCACATGGCATTTCTCTCAATTAGCAGGACAATAGCCATGAAATGTTTCTCGTCGTTTCATTAGGCATTTTAGTAAATATCATAAATTAAGAGCTCCACAGTGTAATCATATGTTTTCAAGTTTGGGCGTGTAGAATTTGCGATGCTTTCTACAAAGGAACCTCAATAGCGAGGATAATGGCCTCTTTTTTTTCAACCTGTGCCTCTGACAGGCACACACTAATGGCTTTCTTTTGTCAGGTGGTTGTCGCGCAGCTGGGTGCCCACGACGCATTACATGCAGGTGGTCACTTAACTGTCTTATCGAAATATTTACGACACCAGTTTCCGCTACAGTGGCAGTCTCATATAAAAAAAATTCACAGGTCAAGAATTTGCGTTACAAATCTGTAGAAATAAAATCACTTAAACATAATTGTGTCAAAAAATTTTCGCCAGCATAGTGATACATTCACGCATATACACTCATTTCATAACTCTTAAAGTACGATTCTCGGTTTCCAACATCCTTTTTCACAAATCAGAGTCCCTAACCACTACTCATTATTTCTTACCTTATTGCACATATATATATTCGTCGACACTTCTTCAATATTTCATCATAACAGATACGTAGCATAACCAAATAACTCATATAGCATCAGCTTAAACATACCTCAGCAGCATAATTCACATCGTCGTCGTAATAATAACATCATAACACCACAGTCAAATTCTCAAATTCTCCGTAGCTTCCTCCAATAATTTCAAAACCTAAAAAAAAAAATTCTCTGCTCATGTCAAAAGTTTCATCTGCCTCAAACGTACTTTAAAAATCATAATCTCATACCAAATATGTCATTCAAAGCTCCTATAGTATCACAATGGTTCTGAAAAAATATGAACAGTTCACAAAGTACAGACAAAATACAATTTCGTAAGTGTGAAGTTATCCAACTGTGTAATTACCTAAACATCTGTCACTGATGTAGTAAAATGAATGTTTGTCTCTCCCAGTTAAATGATCAGATAGCTGTGTAATTAATGTGTTAAAGAAATACGGTACCGATGTGTAAAGTTGTATAAGCAAATACCATATTAGCTAGGGCTCCTTGTGCTTGCCACACACATGGTACACAAAGTAGGCGTATACCCCCTGAGGATTAATGTACTTATATCCTCAGGTGTTACAGATTACAGCAATGGAATGAAATGTATCACGGAAAACCTTTGTATCATTGTATTTCAAATATCTTTAAAAATAAATGTTTTAAGTACAAAATTAGTCACTCAAATACGCGTACTGTAGCGCTAAACTGTCCGTCGTGTTGTAAGATAATCTCTGTGGAAGTGTCGTAGTTATCGTCCTCCGAAAGCTAAGTTCTACAGAAGTCAATGTACTTACCTCATGATAAACAAAAGTTAAATGCTTTGCGTATAGATATCGTAGTTACTACGCTTATTGCCGTGATGAAGTAAGTACTGTACTGTAACGTATTGTTGTGCTACAGAAAAGGCTGTCTCATTGTAGCTATACCACAAAGTTACTACTAAAACATGTTTTACTTTCCAGAATAATACAGAAAAACTGTGCAGATATAAAACAGGTACAGTGCAAAAGCAACATTGTAAATTGTCACACATTAGTAGCGTCGTGATAAAATCGTGTAGCTGTCACATAAACTAACCACTGAGTCATCTGGTATCTCACAGAAAGTACTTTAAATCCAGAATTTATTTTCAAGTAAACCAAAATGTTGCATTAAAATCTCATTAGCAATACTGGTTAAAGTTCTAAGTATGTGAGCCTTACAGTCGTTACGTAATCGTGCAACTAACAAGCAAGAATGTACACACGGAATGACACTGTGATGTCTGTTCACTATAACAATGCACTCGTAAATACTGTCTAAATATGTTCCGTAGGTTCTAGACTGGATAGTAAACTTCAAACATTGTTGCATGTTAACAGTTTCTCAGTGTGACAAAGCATACTAGAAATGTGAAGTGAAATGTTTTATGGCAAAGACAAAGTTAAAAAGCAGATTATCTTTCAATAAACGGTTTTACGTGTGAAACGTGGTGTAAACCTTTTACCCTTTATAGTACTCAGAGTTTGAACTTGAATGCAATTATCATGCGGTATACGTCGGTAAAGAATACTGGAATTTTTTCTCAAGGTTAGCGCCTATGTTATTTTTCTCTGAGCCAGCCGGCGCACGCGGCTGCCTGCGGTGCTGGTCATTGTCTTTCTCTTTGTTGGCGCGCGCCTGTTTGAAGCTCGCCAGTTCTGATGGAATTCAGCTCTGTCGTTTTGTCGGTAGTTTACATAGTTTCTTGTTTGTCGGTCATGTGGTGGAGAATTTCTCCCGGAATAGTAACTGCGCGCTGAACTGTTGCGTCTGAAGTTATTCCGTCTCCCATGATAATAATTATTTTGGTTCGCGTATTGTCTGTTTCTCTGAGTGTCTCTGTGATATTCATTACCGCAGAGGGGTGATCTTTCCTTGTAATAATTACTACTCTGCCAACGGTTGTCATACGGGTGGTGTCTGTTTTGGTCACGATTTACGTTGTACGAATAGCCTTGTTGTATATTATTTCTTTCATCGCGGAATTGGGACGGATGTGACCTGTAATTGTTGTGTTCCTGTTTTCGCGTTCCGCGATTGTCAGTGTCAATTTCTAATTCTTGTAAGAGTCCCTGAAAAGCTTCCATGTCGTCTTTGCAACGGCCTGCCAAAATAATATGCCGTAAATGTTCAGGCAATTTGATTAAGCAAATGCGGATTAGTTCTGAGGGGCTGTATGGGTTTGACAGGTACTGATTCTTGTGCAACATGTCTTCAAAATATTTCACAAGACTGGAAAATTCAGATTGTTCGAAATGTTTCATCATCATGATGCCATGTTTTACTCGGTCTTGTGTGGCTTGGGACCAATATGCTGAGAGGAAGGCATGGTAAAATTCTCCTTCACTGTGGCAATCGTGAATGACCGATCGCATTCTTACAGCTGGTTCACTCTCTAAGTAGCCACACACAAATTCTAATCTGTGCTCTAATGACCAGTTGGGAGGAAAACAATGAGAGAATTGATGGAGTCACGCTTGTGGATGAATGTCGTTGCCAGAATTCTTAAATGTTTTGAATTTACGTGCAGTAATGAACAGCTTATAGTCAAAATCATCGTGTCGGCGAGGGGCATATCGGTCATTGTTACGTCGTGTCGGCGGTTCCATCTCAAAATTCGGTGCACCTTGCCAGTTTCTTGCATGATTTTCGAAATGCCCTATGTTATTATTTTGTGGCTTTTCCGTATTTCTAAGTTCCTCTTCCCGTGTTGGAGTGCGAGTGTCCTCTGAAATATGTAATTTTTGTATTACCTGCGTCAACTGATCTTGTACTTCCCGGATTTCTCTTTTGTATTGCGTATTAATTTGATTCTGATTTTGTTTGGATTTCTTAATTTGTTCATGAAGAATACTGAAGATAAGGTGGATAGATCACGTAACTAATGAGGAGGTATTGAATAGGATTGGGGAGAAGAGAAGTTTGTGGCACAACTTGACTAGAAGAAGGGATCGGTTGGTAGGACATGTTTTGAGGCATCAAGGGATCACAAATTTAGCGTTGGAGGGCAGCGTGGAGGGTAAAAATCGTAGAGGGAGACCGAGAGATAAGTACACTAAGCAGATTCAGAAGGATGTAGGTTGCAGTAGGTACTGGGAGATGAAGCAGCTTGCACAGGATAGAGTAGCAAGGAGAGCTGCATCAAACCAGTCTCAGGACTGAAGACAACAACAACAACAACTCTTCTGTGTCAGTGATGGCTACAGGTCTTGTGGCATTCAGATCATCATCTACCTTTGCACATAAATTAGTGAACTGATCCGAAAGTTCGGCTACTTTCTCCGATAGGGAACACATTTCCTCAGTGTGTTTTTCTGAACCAAGTTTCAGAGTGTCCATTTGTGTTGAAATCGAATCTACTGTGTCCTTTAAGTTTTCCTGAGTTCTTGCAAGTTGGGTAACCGAATCGGTGGATGCAACTGAGTCCATTTTAGCTTGCAAGGTATCGTGATCTTCACGAACAATAGTTTGCAGTTCTTTTATGGCTGCTTCATGATTCTGTAATGCATTTTCATGCCGCGAAAAAATAGGTTGAAAATGCTCACAAATTTGTGTTTTTACCTTATTACAGATTTTTTGGCACTTCGATTCAATGTTATGTAACTCAGTAGTTAAATCTTCACGTGTTTGTTCAAGTGTGGTGTCTAACGTCCGAAGATTTTGTTCTATTGTGTCTAACTTTTCAAATTTTGTTCCATTGTGTCTAACTTTTGAAGCTTTTGCTGTGTTTGTCTCTGATTTTGTTCCATTGTGTCTAACTTTTGAAGCTTTTGTCCCATTTGTTGCATTAATTGTAATAACAATGCACTGGTGTCTGAAACATGTTCCTTAGTGCTTTTCAGCAGTGCATTTGAACCGGCAATATTCGCATTTTGAAAAGCAGAAAATGTGTCTTGATTTATTTGAGAAAACGGAGAGGACGCAAAATCTGAATCTACAGTATTTGCAAGAATGTGTCCTGTCATTTCGGAATCCTGAGGCGAGCTGTTGTCGACCGATCGATCGATAATGCTTCCCTGTTCACTAATTGTTTCACTGCCTACACCATTATTTGCAGCCCGCTCCATTTCCCTATGCACAATTACCAAATTACTGCTTTGAACATTAGTTAATTCATTACATGGTGGCGCTAACACACTGCTTTCGTCTTCACTGTCATTTCTCAGTTTACTTTGGAGCCTAGTATTACGTTTTTCACACGCCATTATTGTCACAATATTTCACACGACAACACAGAAAAAAAACAATTTGAAGAGCAAAAATAAGAGAATACATTAACATAGAAAATAATATCTAGTTAATTGCAAGCGCAGCTGCGAAATACTTGGTGCAACTCTACATACATGCTACAACTGTTGTACTGTACAATAATGAAAGACTACAACTACAAAGGAAATTCTCTCTACAATTACGCGTTAGCAATAAACAAAATCTACATTAATTACACAAACTACAAAAAAAAAATCAGAAGATTCCAGTGAGGTATCCTTGGCTAAGGGTCGACATATGAAACGTCCCCTTAGAAAAAATTATACAAGACTGTGCTTAAACTGAAACACAATATTTTTGGCGCAACGCAATCTGACTTCCAAAAATCCCTACGAAAGAATGGCCCTGACTAACATTAACCTATACGTTTCACAAATCACTTACCTCACAAAAATCTTCGTTACTCGAACTACTGCAATACAGCGAGCGCCACTACTGCCAGCTAAATAAAAGATTCAAACTACTGAAGGCACTAACTACTGATAGGCATAGTTAGCATATGAAAGATTTTAATAGAGAACAAACAATGTATTTACCTTACTAGTGTTAATATATATATATAGCAGTTCATGACACCAATTCTTACAAATTTCAAAACTCTGCCATCTCTCGCCCCACGTCCACCACTGCTGGCGGTTCACCTCCAACTGCGCAACGCTACGCGCTGTTAGCATCCAGCTGCCGCTGCCCAACACTACAATGGCAGACAACAATGCAAACTAAACACAGACTGCGCACAGCACAGCCAGTGATTTTTCATACCGAGCGCTAAGCGGCGTTACCAATAAGAAAACCTAAACAGCCTACTTACAACGCTACTGGCCATTAAAATTGCTACTCTAAGAAGAAGTGCAGATGATAAACGGGTATTCATTGGAAAAATATATTATACTAGAACTGACAAGTGATTACATTTTCAAGCAATTTGGGTGACTAGCTCCTGAGAAATCAGTACCGAGAAAAACCACCTCTGGCCGTAATAACGGCCTTGATACGCCTGGGCATTGAGTCAAACAGAGCTTGGATGGCGTGTAGAGCTACAGCTGCCCATGCAGCTTCAACACGATACCACAGCTCATCAAGACTAGTGACTGGCGTATTGTGACGAGCCAGTTGCTCGGCCACCATTGACCAGACGTTTTCAATTGGTGAGAGATCTGAAGAATGTGCTGGCCAGGCAGCAGTTGAAAATTTTCTGTATCCAGAAAGGCCCGTACAGGACCTGCAACATGCGGTCGTGCATTATCCTGCTGAAGTGTAGGGTTTCGCAGGGATCGAATGAAGTGTAGAGCCACGGGTCGTAACAAATCTGAAATGTAACGTCCACTGTTCAAAGTTCCGTCAATGCGAACAAGAGGTGACCGAGACGTGTATCCAATGGCACCCCATACCATCACGCCGGGTGATACGCCAGTATGGCGATGACAAATACACGCTTCCAATGTGCGTTCACTGCGATGTCGTCAAACATGGATGCGACCATCATGATGCTGTAAACAGAACCTGGAGTCATCCGAAAAAATGACTCAAGGGTAACCGCAACCATGGTCTCCGAGCTGATAGTCCATGCTGCTGCAAACGTCGTCGAACTGTTCGTGCAGATGGTTGTTGTCTTGCAAACGTTCCCATCTGTTGACTCAGGGATCGGAACGTGGCTGCACGATCCGTTACAGTCATGCGGATAAGATGCCTGTCATCTCGACTGCTAGTGATACGAGGCCGTTGGGATCCAGGACGGCGTTCCGTATTACCCTCCTGAATCCAACGATTCCATATTCTGCTAACAGTCATTGGATCTCGACCAACGCGGGCATCAATGCCGCTATGCGATAAACCTCAATCGCGATAGACTACAATCCGACCTTTAGCAAAGTCGTAAACGTGAAGGTACGCATTTCGTCTCCTTACACGAGGCATCACAACAACGTTTCACTAGGCAACGCCGGTCAACTGCTGTTTGTGTGTGAGAAATCGGTTGGAAACTTTCCTCGTCAGCACGTTGTACATGTCGCCACCGGCGCCAACCTTGTGTGAATGCTGTGAAAAAATAATCATTTGCATCTTCTTCCTGTCGGTTAAATTTCTCGTCTGTATTACATCATCTTCGTGGTGTAGCAATTTTAAAGGCCAGTAGTGTAGATGTTAACGACGCTTTACCAACAATATTTTTTTCCATTCGTCATTCGTGAATATAGCAGGAAAGGGGGGAGAAGATATTGATGACAGTAGTGTCCTCCGTCACTCATTGTAAGGTGGCTTGCAGAATATAGATGAATAAAAGTTGGTAAAAAAAATTGGAAACACCGCCAGAAATGCATGCTTGAACATAAATGCAGGTGCAGCCAAGCCTGCTGGTTGTGCTATTCTATCTGGTCACGAACGGCACCTGTGTATTGACCACAATACGATACAAGTCTCAGTCCTGTTAAGAATGTGATTTGTATGTGTGAGTTCATTATGTCGTAGCTAATGAATTCGAATGAAGGCAAATTGTTCATGCTCGTATGGTCGGTGCTTCCGTAGCTAAGGTGACCCAGACGTTCGGTGTTTCAAGAGGTACCATAGTGTAGAGTCATACCACATACAGGGAAATCGGAAAAAAAGTTATCTGCTAGGCCACAACGCGAACGAAAATTTGTGTTGAGTGATCGTGACAGACGGTCATCGAAGAGGATCGTGACGAAAAAATCAGATGAGTACAGCTGAAAAAGTTGCTGCAGAATTGGATGTCACATTCATGAAATCTGCCAGCACTAAAACGACACGAAGGGAGGTCCGAAAGTCGAGAATTGCAGGGCGAGCTGGAAATCCCCAAACCATTCTTCAGTGACGTAAATCCCCGTAACAGAAAAGTGTGGTTCCGAAGCCATAAACTTGGACTACAGAGTAATGGAAGGAAGTCATTTGGTCGTATGAGTCTTGTTTCATACTGTTTCCAATGTCTGGACGTGTTTACGTATGGCATACACTGTCTCAGGCTTACGATGCAGAGTCCTTGTTACCAAGGGTGTAATGTAGCGTGGTTTTGCAACGTTTTGGACAGAAATACCGTGCCCCATGGGTACCCTGCAAGGTCGCGCAACTGCCAAGAATTGTGTGCCCACTTGGGCTAATCATGTGAAATGCTGCAATACATCTATCCACCGCATACCACATGTGTTCAAAAGGATTTAAGTAGGGGTAACGGGCAGGCCAGTCCATTCGTCAAACATCCTTCTGTGTTTCAAGACGACAGGACCCTGTTCATACAGCTAGCATGGTCCAGGAGCGGTGTCGTGAGTACGAGCATGTATCGTCGCATCTCGCCTGGCCACCACAGTCCAAGGATTTCAATATTATTGAGCCTCAGTGGTCTACATGGGAGAGAAGAGTGCGTGATCTCTGTCCATCCTTGTCTGAATTTGCCACTATTTTGCAGAAAGAATGATAAAACGTTCTTGAGACCTGGTTTCTCAGGATGGGGCAGAATAAGATTACGATTGTGGATAGGGCCGTAATCAGTTACTCTCGGTTACACAACAAATACGTAAACTTTATTTAAAGAAATAAAAATTTTAAAACAATCTCTTAAAAAAAAAGACGCAATTGACTGTAACATGGCTGAAGGCCTTATCACGAAAGAAGAGAAACTATTGCATAGCTGAAGGCCACATCAACAATTAGAAAATTACAAATATCCTTAAAACAAACATCACAATCTAAGGAATCAGGACAAGGCCCGGCCTGGGAAGGTAACTCAAACATAAGGTAAGGTGAGACAGGCAGCCAAGAGTTGTACTCACGTAACAGGATGGCAGCTCAAACTAGGGGCAGCTTAAGCGCCGATTGACTGATTAAACAATCCGCCTAACGTCCGATCACCGGTACAACGATGGAATATTTTTAGACAAGGACGGAGAGACAGGCAGCACTACATCTTCAGAAAACACCGAAGGCCGAAGGAAACACTAGAACCAAGTACACCACCCCCCACCCACCCCCCCCCCCCCCCAAAAAATATGAACAGTACAATACAAGAGGCTGTCGCACTACATGGCGTGTCGGACAGCATCAACACGAAGAGGAAAGGTACACTGACGGAAAAGTACGCTAACCTCCAGGGCAGGTAACTGGGGCGTTAGCGGCCACAAGGCAGAAAATACCGCTGGTTGCACTTCACTGATAAGAATAATACTAAATTCAATGATGAATAACAAATAGAGAAAGACGGCAGCAATATTTCGCCGCCCTAAAAACTTCACTCGTTGCCGCCAGGCTCAGCGGACCTGGGAGCAACAACCCGCCGACCGAAGGTGAGATCTCAGAATAGTCGATTTTGCATTAGCAGTTAACTCTGCACTCAGCTTAAACGTCCAGGATTCGCTCTCGCAGCTACCCCTCCTAGAGCCGGCAGTGGCAGCACGCCGCCAGCGGCTCTGGCGTGGCCTCGCGATGCACGGATCTGCTTGCTGCTGCCCCCCAACCAAACTGATGTGCGTTCGCCACTCTCCCCCAAATCCAGTACGCAGACAGCGTTAAAATAACTGCTCATTCAAAACCAGAATATACACACGGATCCGGGAAAACAATTCCACCAACAACTCACAATACTCAAACCAGTCACTGTGAAACAACACGGACGAATTATAAGTCAGCACAAACACAGAGGAGCCAGAAGCGGATGGAAGACCAAATGCACGTCGTCCGCTGCGACGACCGATCGAACGACCAACCAACGGTCGTCCCCACTCAAGTCAGCCACAGGAAAGATCCCGGTATAAATTGTCGATTCACAACTTATTGCCATGAGGTCACTTCGATGGGCGGACACATGCACACAGGTGAAAGTCGGGCTCCTCGAATATCACAGTCCATTCAAATAAGACTCGCTGAACCCGGCCTTGAGGTGATCGTGCACTCTCGCGACCACATCCTTCCGTCGGGCAGTGCATGCGTGTCGCGAGCGGTCGGGCGAGTACTGGCTGTCCGGACCACACTGCTCCTCCGTCCCTACTCTCCTCGCTCGACACAAGACGATCCCGGAAATACTAACGGCCGCTCCAAAGATGCTACCACAGTTCGCTCAATCGGTAAGTGCTACTGCTGCCACTCACGGACAGACGAGGTGAGCAAACGTAGTGGCACCAGTGAACACACTAAGAAAAGGAGACACCCTTACCGCTAATACAAGGTGCCAAGCTATGAACGGCATCAAACGCGAGCCGCACAAGGCTCAATTCTCTTGAAGACGATACAGGACCTGCATTCATTGGGACACATCCGGAAGCTGTTTGGAATGCAAACAATCCCCCTCGACGTCACGGAAACTCAATAATTTCATTGTATGCTTCATTCCAAACATTCTTCCAAATTAATTTTAAAACGCACTAGCACGTTCGTTTATCATCACGAGAGAATATAACAGGTAGAAGTCACTAACGGTGACAGGAATTAGCTTCTTTCACAAATGCTGCCGTATATTAAATCAAATATTTGTCTCTGATTGGCACTAAATGTATGTAAGCGAAAAAATTCGACACGTTCTCCATAATAAAATTATTTTTCCAAATAAAATACTACGAAACACTTCACCAAACACACTGTCGCCCACAACTTAAGGACGATAATAACTTTCGAAATATATGTCACTTCCAAGTAACACAGCTCGATGAAACTTGGACCATACACAGAAAGAAGTACTGTAGCGTGGTACAGAATGTAACTGAGAGACCTATGCAATAAGACGAACAGAAATGACACTTTTATTCAAGGACAATAATTACATAGAAGCCATCGCGATTTATGACGCCCCCCTGGACATTACAAAAGGCTGGGCATTGTTTTTAATAGCGCGTGTTTAGTGTGTGTGGTCACCACCGACAGCAGTGCATGCACTGCAAAGTTCGTGCATGCTGGCCACAAGGTTGTTAAGGAGCCCTTGTGGCAGAGCGTTCCATTCCTCTACCAGCTCTATTCACAACTGCTGATGGCCGTTCGTGAATCCTGACGTAAGCCGCCCTCTCTGGCCGAGCTGTTGTAGGCGCTTCAGTCCGGAACCGCGTTGCTGCTACGGTCGCAGGTTCGAATCCTGCCTCGGGCATGGATGTGTGTAATGTCCTTAGGTTAGTTAGGTTTACATAGTACTACGTCTAGGGGACTGATGATGGTTCAAATGGCTCTGATCACCATGGGACTTAACTTCTGAACTACTTAAACGTAACTAACCTAAGGACGTCACACACATCCGTGCCCAAGGCAGACCGTAGCGGTCGCGCGTTTCCAGACTGTAGCGCCTAGAACCGCAGGGCGGGACTGATGACCTCAGATGTTAAGTCCCATAGTGGTTACAGCCATTTGAACTATTTTGATTGCTGACTTGCTGCTACACGTTTCCCCACCACATACCATACGTGCTCGATGGGATATAAGTTGGTGGACCGGGCAGACCAGTCCATTCACCGAATATTCTCACGTTCCGATAGCTCCTCCACCTTCACTGTCCGATGCGCTCACTCGCTTTCATCCAGAAAAATGAAGCCAGGGCCGAATGCACCCCTGAAAGGGCGCACATGAGGCAGGAGTAATGTGTCACAGTAATGTTGACCGTTGAAAGTACCGTACTTGTTTAAAGATTTGGAGATCATTACGTCCAAGCAACTTTATGTCTCTCCGTACCATAACTCCTGGAACACACGCCGGACCGGGACTTGAAACCGAATTTCACTCTTTTGCGAGTAGTCGCCTTAACGACTCAGGACGAGACCCAAATTCCATATGTCTTCGTTCCTGCATCACCACCCGTACTTGTACGTACAATGTGTAATTCCCGTACAGGGGAGGACATTTTAATCGAAGGTCGCTTCCTGGTACCGGTAGTGCCAGTGTTGTTAAGCAAAAGAATGCATGTTTCGAAGGAACAGCCGCTGCGGGCGACTACAGCAGTTATGAAATACATCACTTTTTTTTTCACAGTTGCGAATACAATCAACCATTACCTGTCCGCCCTTGTTAGCTGAGTGCTCGGGGATTTTCTCCGCTCAGGGACTGGGTGCTGTTCTGTCTTCATCATCATTTCACCGGCACGGTAGCTCAGCGTGTTCGGTCAGAGAGCCGGTTGGCCTCTGTAATAAAAAACTGAGCGGAAGGATCAACCACCGAACTTGAACAGGATGTCTTGCGACGTCCGCAACGACCAAACACAACGACCAATAACGAACAAAATGAAAAAAATAAAAAAAAAAGTGGTCAGCCCGCCGGAATGTCATACCTATCGGCCCGGGTTCCGTCCCCGGATGGGTCAGAGGTTTTTTTCCGCTCTGGGACTGGGTGTTGTGTTGTTATTATCATCATAATTCCATCCCCAACGACACGCAAGTCGCCGAATGGCGTCAACTCGAAATATTTGCACCAAGCGAACGGTCTACCCGCCGGGAGGCCCTCGCCACACAGCAGTTCCATTTCCAACCATCAGCTGTATATGGGAATGACAACAATAAAAATTTGTGCATGTCCGTAGGAACATTGCATCGCATTTTTTTAACAATACAGACACTGCAATATCGTACTCAGGAGGGTGTTACGAGCAGAAAAACAATGGACGTTCTACGGGCTGGAGCTTGGAATTTTGGATCCCTCAATCGGGCACATTGGTTAGAAAATTTAAAAAGGGAATGAGCAGATTGAAGTTAGGTATAGTGGGAATTAGCGAATTTCGGTGGTAGGATGAAGGGGATTTCTGGTCAGTTAAGTACAATGTTATCAATACAAAATCAAATAAAGACCACAGAAATGAAGGTAAGCTACTATCAACCGCATAGTGAACGCATTATCGTAGCGCAGATAGACACTAAGCCAACACCACCACAGTAGCACAAGTTTATATGCCAACTAACTCTGCAGATGATGAGATTGGAGAAATGTATGATGGGATAAAAGAAATTATTCAGATAGTGAAGGGGGACGAAAACTTAATTGTGATGGGGGCTACAATTCGATAATAGGAAAAGAAGGGAAAGGAAAAATTGTAAGTGTATACGGACATGGGGAAAGAGGAAGTTGCCCGGTAGAAATTTGCTCAGTGCATAATTTAATCATCGCTAATACTCGGTTTAAGTGTAATGAAAGGAGGTTGCATGCGTGGAAGAAATGTGGAGACACCGGAAGTATTGAGACTACATAACTGTAAGACAGAGATATCGGAACCAGATTTTAATTGTAAATAATTATAGTAGAAGATGTGGACTCTGACCACAATTTATTGGTTATGAGCTGTAGATTAAAACTGAAGAAATTGCAGAAAGTTAGGAAATCAAGGAGATGTGACTTGGATATGTTGAAAGAATGAGATGAGACGTGACAAACTGAAAGATCGAGAGTTTGTTGAATATTTCAGAGGGAGAATTAGGCAACAATTGACTAGAACAGGCGAAATGGATACAGTAGAAGACCTTTGAGAGAGAAACAGTAAAGGCAGCAAATGATCAGATAGGCAAAAAGACAAGGCCTAGTAGAAATCCTTGAATATCATAGGCGATGCTGAATTTAACTGATGAAATGACAAAATATAAAAATGCAGCAAATGAAGCAGGCGAAAGGGAATACAAACATCTAAAAAATGAGATTGACAGGAAGTGCAAAATGGCTAAGCGGGAAGGGCTAGAGGACAAATGTACGGATTTAGAAGTATATTTCGCAAGGGGAAAGAGAACTTGGAAAAATGGAAAGCAGCTTTATGAATATCAAGACCTCAGATGGAAAACCAGTCCTAAGCAAAGAAGGGAAAGCTGAACGGTAGAAGGGGTTAATAGTGGGACTATACAAGGGAGATGAACTTGACGACAGCGTTATAGAAATCGAAGAAGATGTGGATGAGGATGAGATGGAAGATATGACACTGAGAGAATAACTTGACAGAGCACTGAAAGACCTAGGTCCCCTGGAGTAGAAGACATTCCATCAGAACTAGTGCTAGTCTTGGGAGAGCCAACCATGAAAAGCTACTCCGCCTGGTGTGCAAGATGTATGAGGCAGGCGAAATGACTTCAAGAAGAATATAATAATTGGAATTCCAAAGAAAGCAGTTGCTTACAGGTGTGAATAACACCCAGCTATCATTTTAATAAGCTACGGTTGCAAAATGCTACCACAAATTCTCTGCAGAAGAATGGGAAAACTGGTAGTAGCCGACCTCGTTGAAGGTCAGTTTGGATTCCCGATAAATATAGGAACACGTTATTTCTCTTAAAAAAGTATGTTAGGAAAGGTAAACGTACGTTTACAGCGTTTGTAGACTTAGAGCAAGCTTTTGAGAGTGTTGACTGGAATACTCTTTTTGAAATTCTGTAGGTGGCAGGGGTAATATACAGAGAGCGAAAGGTTGTTTACAACTTGTACAGAAACTAGACGGCCGTTGTAAGAGTCGAGGAGCATGAAAGGGAAGCAGAGGTTGAGAAACTTGCAGAACTAGCACTCTTGGAAGAAAGAATATTGCGGAAACATGGCTTAGCCACAGCCTGGAGGATGTTTCCAGAACGAAATTTTCACTCTGGAGCTGAGTGTGTGCTGATAGCTTGTGAGGATGGGTCGTGAGTCGTGCATGGGTAGCTCTGCTGATAGAGCACTTGCCCACGAAAGGCAAAGGACCCAAGTCGGAGTCTCGCTCCCGCACACAGTTTTAATCTGCCAGGAAGCTTCATATCAGTGCTCACTCTGCTGCAGAGTGGAAAATTGATTCTGAAAACATCCCCCAGGCTGTGGCTAACCCATGTCTCCGCAATATCCTTTCTTCCAGGAGTGCTGGTTCTGTAAGGTGCGCAGGAGAGCTTCTGTGAAGCCTGGAAGGTAGGCGACAAGGTGCTGGAGGAACTAAAGTTGTGAGGACGGGGCGTTAGTCGTGTTTGGGCACCTCAGTGGCTAGAAAACTTCCCCACGAAAGGCAAAAACTTAATACATACATGTCTTGCTGTCAGAAACAATCGCTGTTTATCGTAAGAACCACCTACGTATCGTATTTCACGAAATATGAAGTCATAAACACTGCGATGCATGAAAAACTGCCGCGTTGTGCATGACGTTTAAACTTATTACTTGTTTTCTACTAACTCTATTCGCAACACACTCTGCAGACAGTATCCACATATGCCACTGAACGTTCCTACACAGATATATCATTGTACAACTCATGGCTCAAAAGATATGACGTCATAAACAGAGAGATACGTGAAAAATTGCCGCATCATGTATAACGTTTTTATAAATCTGTTGTTTACTACTATGACACTCTTGCAGTCGAGTCAGCTTAAGGAAATACCATGGTACCTGGTAGCGTTTTAGACAGCTTTCAACTACGAAGCACAAACGGCCGAAGGCGAAAGCGATACGCGTCTATAGAGTTATGGAGAGGCGTTGCCATAGGAACGTTTACAAAATCGGGTTTTTGACACCTGAAGCAGCTGCGCCAACTTACAGAAACTGTGCTGCACCATATTTCTTAATTTGGATACTGTACTTACACTGTTGTACGTATGCATATTTCATGGTACGACTGTTTCATAATTTCAAAGGTATTGTCAAGAACAGATGGAAATTAACTTTTTTGGCACTTCATCGCAAGCACAGTTCTGTTTTTGTTTTCTTTCCTAATAAATAATTTGCAAAATACGTATCTGGAGACTGTCACGTTTGTCAGCTAGTATCTCAATAAATACGCACAAATTTTCGTTCTTCCCGCATGAGGAAGATACTAAACAGATGTGCCGTCGACCATTGGCCTGACAAGAACTTGGTACAGGTAGCGCTCAGTGACATCACGGAAACAGTTGCGGGAACGGAGCTTTGAGCGGTGTAACACCGTGTGTAGTGCGCACATTGGCCAATGAGGCTGCACTGTGCCCGGTGACGGGACATGAGTAAACTGGGGAATGAGGCTGCAATGACGTCACTCAGGCGTGTACCTACAAATTAACTGGACGAGCCCGCGGGTACCCCTCAAGATGCCCCCCCCCCCCCCCCACCACCTCCGCGGCAACTTTGTATTTAAAGGTCTTTGCCATTCTTCGCCTCTTGCTGTTGTACGCTCGCGGCAAGAGCCATACAGCACACTGTCTTGTACAAATCACTTACTGTTAAAAGTATGTTAGCAACCGAGGACCTAGGAATGGTAAAGTGCCAGATCATAAGAAACATAGCACTTCATGCAGAAAAGACAATTAAAAAAAAAGTCCAGGTGTGAGTAGGAGTCGCGCTCTGAGGGTTTCGTACAATCATAATTATATATATAGATATTTATCTATTCTAGGAATCGAGAATCTCGACCAGTTTTACCTGTTATCAACACTGTTACTGGCAAGATATCGGTCCCATGGACTACAAGATTTTCGAGAAAGTTTTAATTCAATAGTGTAAATGTGAGGTACAGTCAAGCAAGAGGCAAGCGATCATTATTATAATAATCAGTAGTTCTCCATTCAGGTTGATTGGATCGCAGTGGTAAAACATCAGCAAAGCATGACCTTATTGTTCCTGTTATGCAGACTAGTCTGCGAGTGTTTGTTTCACATACAACTTGAAACGCCTTATCTACGTGCAGTAACAGCTCCTGGTTATCTGGTGATGCATAAATTCCCAAACGCCTCATAAGAGCAATAAAGTTCATTCCTTGCCTGCTATTTGACTTTTAACACTGCGATCCAGTCAGTTTGAGTGCAAGACTAATGATTATTTAAATTTAAATTTTGACGACGAATAACAAAAGATAGAAGAAATATTTCTTCCTGTGATGCAATTACAAATTAACAATGTCCGGATTTTTGTCTTAACTTGTACCGTGATATCTTACTTATTGCCAAATTTCTTCATTGTAAATCAACAGGGAGTACTCTACAAGTTTGGATACGTGAGTATGTGAGTATCAAAACATATGGCATAGATGGCCGTACCTTCTGATAGCCTTTGACTTAGGAGCTAATGTTTAGTATACAGTCAAGGGATCATAGACCTTAGTGTGTGACATAAATTTCAACTTGATACGTGCTACCTGTTCCTAAAAAAAGGAGTCTTAACAGACTGAACAGACAGACGAACAGACAGAGAATCAGAAAAGAAATGACAATTTTTTTTTCGTGTCAGATAGTTACAAATTTACGGTTTTCGGATTTTTCTCCTTCGGTTTTACTCTGAAATCGAGAAGTACCTTATAGGTTTCGCTGAGTCAGTTTGTATCAAAGTTAGTGACATAAATGGCCGTATCATTTGATTTCATTGATTTAGAAGCTATAAGAAGCCAAGGGACCATAGACTTCAGTATGTGATATAAACTTCAACTTGATAAGTTTAACCATTCATGAGAAAAATGGTTTTTAACAGACAGACGGACACACGAACAGACGGTCAACAAAGTCATCCCAAAGGGCTCCGTTTTTCCCGACTGAGACACGGAATCTTAAGAAGGATCTTCAAATTGTTATTTTGAGTTTCCTTTAACACATGAAATTTGATAACCTCAGATAAGTGCAAGAAAATCCCTATTAAGCCTGTAGTATCCGAAATCTGAGCAGCTTTTAGGTTTAAAATCGTGACACTGCCTAGAGCTGCTGTCTCAAATTCAATAAGACACAGCAGGAATTCAGGGACTACTAGAACGCACAGAAAAAGGTTTCACTTAACACTTCCAAAAAATACATCAAGGGCCACTAAACATTTAGTTACCACTTTAATTAACACCTGCAAGCACAGCAGATCAGAGAAACCAATGAGTAGCAACAAAACAATGCATAATTAAGCTTTACGTAAATCAGAGAAGTATTACTTGAACTCTTTAAGCAGAAAGCAAGTAACTCAGGCTGGTTCTATGAAATGGATGTATAAATAAAATTTCAACAAACCAAATGACTTCAACTAAATCAGCAGGTAGTAAAATTGAGCATATACTAATCTTGAGTACAAAATAAATTACGAAAAACCAGTACAAATAATATTCATAAACTACCAACAAGGTTCAGACCCCCTAAACAATTTTAGCGATGAAAGTTAACCAAGTTACCCTGACTTAAAATAAAGTCAGGGTTAACTCAAGCCTAAACGAATTTAATATACAAAGCTATGTTACAACGGATACCTCCGAATAACAGTTTGTATGTGACAAATGTGATGGAACACTTCGTATCATCGTGTCGGACCTCCCTTTTTACCGGTGTAGTGAAGCAATTCGACCTGGCATGGACACAAAATGTAGTTGGAAACCTGCAGAAATATTGAGCCATGCTGCCTCTATAGCCATAAGTAAATGCGAAATTGTTGCCGGTGCAGGATTTCGTTCACGAACTGACATCTCGATTATGGCCCATAAATGTTCGATGGGAATCATGCCGGGCGATCTGGGTTGCCAAATCATTAGTTCAAATTGTCCAGAATGTTCTTCACAACAGTAGCGAACAACTGTGGCCCGTTGACGTTAGCATAAAAATGCGATCGTTGTTTTCCCCAACTAACCGAATATATCCTTTTCCAGTCAATGATCGGTTCAGTTGGCCCAGAGCACCCAGTCAATTCCATGTAAATACAGCCCACAGCATTACGGAGGCACCACCATCTTGTACAGTGCCTTGTTGACAACTGAGGTCCATGGTTTCGTGGGGTCTGAGCCACACTCGACCTTTATTATCAGCTCTTATCAACTGAAATCGGGACTCATCTGATCAGGCCTCGATTCTTCAGTTATCTAGGGTGCAATCGATACGGCCACGAGCCAAGGAGAGGCGCTGCAGGCGGTGTCGTGCTGTTAGCAAAGAAACTCGCATCGGTCTTATGCTGCCATAGCCCATTAACGCCAGATTTCTCCGCACTGGCCTAGCAGATACGTTCTTCTACGTCCCGCATTAGTCTCTGCAGTTATTTCAAGCAGTGTCGATTTTTTATGAGCACTGACAACGCTACGCGAATGCCGCTGCTTTTGGTCGTTAAGTGAAGGCCGTTGGCCACTGCGTTGTCGGTGGTGAGAAGTAATGCCTGAAATATCGTACTCTCGGCACGCTCTTGACCCTGTGGATCTCGGAATATTAAATTCCCTAACGATTACCGAAATTGAATGTTCCATCCGTGTAGCTCCAATTACTACTCCTCTTTGACAGTCTGTTATTTCCGTTGCGCGGCTATATTCACGTCGGGCGTCTTTTCATATGAATCACGTGAGTACAAATGACAGCCTCGCCAATGTGCTGCCCTTTTATACATGCCTTGTGTACGCAATACTCCCGCCATATGTACTGTGTATACGCATATCGCTATCCCATAGTTTTTCTCACTTCATTGTGGTCTACGTAGTATGGTGGTCACCAAACAAGTCCAACACGTGCCGATTACTTTGGTTCTGTATACTCCAAACAGCAAATCAAGTTCCAACGTGGTCTTCCGCCATGTCCGAGGAACTTGCTTCTCAGACATGTAAGGTGAAAGAATGGAGAAACACACATCCGGTGAAGATGGTACCCAACTCAAAGCGTCCATGTCACATATTACTGACAGCACTTTTCCTTCTGTGGCCATTCTGCAGTTATTGGTGGTCGACGACTGAGACTGACCTCACGCGATCGCCTTTAAGTCGGCGTGGTGGAGACCGCGGAAGGCCTGCGGTGGATCGCCAAGGAAGTGCTTGCTTAGCTGCGCATGCAAAGAGCTTATATCGCGCTTTCGTGTGTGTATGTGTATGTGTGTGTGTGTGTGTGTGTGTGTGTGTGTGTGTGTGTGTGTTGGGGCTTACGGACGCTCAACTTCGTTGTCATCAGCTGCCTGACACACATTAAAAGAAACGAATGTGGAAAAATTTAGTAAAATGGAAGCATACATGCAAAGAAAGGGGGAAAAGATGAAAAACGCTGTATAAGGAAAACGAGAAAGGAGCGTGAAGGGTGTCACAGGAAATTTCCACTGGCTGGCAACTTACATAAAATATGGGCGAGCCAGTCATCCTGTGAACAAATTAAGACAATCTCCCTAAAATCTTTGTAAACGTATTGGACAAGTCATAGAACTTTAAAACTTTAACCGCATTCGTTTGAGTATTTCCTAAAAGAGATGTTAGATCCGCCGGCACGTCATCCGAAGCCCGCTGGTCAGAAAATAAAACGCAATCCAATAAAACGTGGCTCACAGTGACCTGGACGCCACAAGTACCACACATTTAATATCGAAGCACTGCACTGAACTCGCTGAGGGGTGTCCAAATTCCTCTATGGTTTCCGTGATCTGTTTAACGCAAATGACTGCTGGTTTCATGGAGAAGAACACGATTTAACAAAAATCAAGTAATATTCATAGGATTCGGTGCCCGAGAAAAAAAAGGTTCAAATGGCTCTGAGCACTATGGGACTTAATATCTGAGGTCATCAGTCCCCTAGAACGTAGAACTACTTAAACCTAACTAACCTAAGGACGTCACACCCATCCATGCCCGAGGCAGGATTCGAACCTGCGACCGCAGGACGTAGCACGTAGCACGTAGCACGTAGAACCGCTCGGTCACTTCGGCGGCTGACCGAGAAAAAGCCGTCGACAGTGTAAAATGGTGGAAAACGATAGGGCAAGAGCGGCAGTATACAAGAAATACAAGAACCAAGAAGAAAAAATAAGAAGGGATCGCTAAGAACGAAGTGTTAGTATTGGAAATGGCGTAAGACAAGGATGCAGTCTGCTCCCCTACTGTTCAATCGTTGCATCGAAGAAACAATAACGAAAATGAAAGATTGGAATATATATCGGCCGGTTGCAAATCTTTCAATTCGATGTCACATCGGCGACTAGCGTGTCCCTAATGGTAAGATTCGCTGATGACACCGCCACCTTCAAAGAAAGCGAGGAAGAATCACGGGCCATACTGCGAATGGCATGTACAACCTTCTGAGTACAGGATGTGGACTGAGACTAAAGCAAGAAAGATGATGAAGAGAAGTAGAAATGAGAGGAGTGAGAAAGTTACCAACAAAACTGAAAACCACCTTGGAAGCAGAAAACACATGACGGTCTAGGCGCTCAGTCCGGAGCCGTGCGACTTATACGGTCGCAGGTTCGAATCCTGCCTCGGGCATGGATGTGTGTGGTGTCCTTAGGTTAGTTAGATTTAACTAGTTGTAAGTTGTAGGAGACTGATGACCACAGATGTTAAGTCCCATAGTGCTCAGAGCCATTTGAACCATTTTTGAACCAAGGAATTGCTGGCCAAAAGAATAATGTATTAAAGGCGTTGAACACAAATATGGAGACACCGCAAGAGATGCGTGCTTGAACATAAATGCAGATGCTATACAAGCCTGCAGTTTGCCCTATTGTATTTTACCGTGAACGGCGGCTACGAAATATAATCGATACGTCGCAAGTGCCAGCCGTGGTCAGAACGGTGTCTTGTGAAGTTGCGCGTGCGCTTGGTCGGTGCTAGGTGAATTCGAACGTGGGCAAACTGTTGGCGCTCCTATGGTGGATGCATCCGTAACCATGTACCTAAGATTTATACCGCGTGCATGAAAAGCAGGAAAACATCAGCTGGTTCACAACGTGGCCGAAAGTGTGTACAGTGATTGCGACAGACGCTAGAAGAGAACTGTGGCGAAAAATGCTGGGACGACAGCTGCGAAAGTCACTGCACAACTTAATGTCGCACTCGTGAACTTGTCGCTGATCCCCGTGCACTTTGATTTTCTATACAGTTTATGTATCATAGCACTTTAAATAAACTGTATGTTGATAATTGTTACGAACACAAAAGATAAAATGCGGTTCTCGCTACTGGTTTCTGTAGCTGAAAATTTTAACTTTGTGCTCTCTGATCTATTATGTGAGGATACACACAACACTAAAAGATTTCCTGCAGTGACTGCTGTATGATCTTTAATTTGCAAGACTATGTTCTCATAATTCTGATCTGGCTTGTTAGAAGTAGAACACTGTATGATTACTGTAACTGATAACGATTGTCTTACTCTACTTTCGTCTCTGAAATGCACTGAAAATTACTCTTATTATACACACAGAAGCTACAGTATGCAGTGTTTGCCAAACATAACAGCTGTAGTGAATTTTTTTTCAAATTTGAACTCTATTGATTGCAACGGCTAACACGAGAGAATGAAACTAAAAATGAAAATGGAATTTAATATTTCTAGCCAGACCAGATGTCAACACAGCAATCTTCGATATAACACAAGTAAGGTTTTAACACTTTGATTTACGTAAATTATTTACGTCACTGATATTGTACTCGCAGTTGCCCATGTCCATCTGAAAATAACATAATAAAATCTACAGTTCTCCTCTGGGGTCTCCGGGAAGCTGAAAGAAATAATTTTAATGTAGCATTACCTGCCCGCTTAATTGCGGGAAAACTGCTTTCATTCAATTATAGTTTGAATTCGCCACGGCAGCGGTTTCCGCGATTGTGGCGCAGCACTGCGACATGGAAAATTCTACATTCGCTGAAAACGGCTAAAAATGTGGAATGAAAAACTGGGCAAGCATTTTTAACAATTTCTATATTCAAAACCTACATAAAATTCAAAGTACACACTTTTTCTATACATCAGTATCCAATGGCGTCTTTCTCGATAAAAGAACAAAAGAAAGCTAGCTAAGCGTACGAGAGAGCGTCACAGGTTCTTACAACATTCACGGCTACAAGAAGACAGAGAGAGTAATGTCCAAACCTCCACTATTTATAAGAAATTTAATATGCTAATATACATCTTTGTTATGTTTTTAATTACTTTGATAAAGGTCGGATTGTAGCCTATCGCGATTGCAATTTATCGTATCGCGACATTGCTACTCGCGTTGGTCGAGATTCAATGACTGTTAGCAGAATATGTAATCGGTGGGTTCAGGAGGGTAATACGGAACGCCGTGCTGGATCCCAACGACCTCGTATCACTAGCACTCGAGATGACAGGCATCTTATCCGCATGGCCGTAACGGATCATGCAGCCACGTCTCGATCCCTGAGTCAACAAATGGGGACGTTTGCAAGACAACAACCATCTGCACGAACAGCTCGACGACGTTTGTAGCAGCATGGACTATTACGTCGGAGACCATGGCTGCGGTTACCCTGCGGTCACAGAGAGGAACACCTGCAATGGTGTACTCAACGACGGACCTGGGTGTACGAATGGCAAAACGTCATTTTTTCGGATGAATCCAGGTTCTGTTTACAGCATCATGATGGTCGCATCCGTGTTTGGCGACATCGCGGTGAACGCACATTGGAAGCGTGTATTCGTCATCGCCATACTGGCGTATCACCCGGCGTGATGGTATGGGGTGTCATTGGTTACACGTCTCGGTCACCTCTTGTTCGCATTGACGTTACATTTCAGATGTGTTACGACCCGTGGCTCTACCCTTCATTCGATCCCAGTGAAATCCTACATTTCAGCAGGATAATGCACGACCGCATGTTGCAGTTCCTGTACAGGCCTTTCTGGATACAGAAAATGTTAGACTACTGCCCTTGCCAGCACATTCTCCAGATCTCTCACCAATTGAAAACATCTCGTCAATGGTAGCTAAGCAACTGGCTCGTCACAATATACCAGTCACTACTCTTGATGAACTGTGGTATCGTGTTGGAGCTGCATGCGCAGCTGTACTTGTACATGCCATCCAAGCCCTTTTTGACTCAATGCCCAGGAGTATCAAGGCCGTTATTACGGCCACAGGTGGTTGCTGTGGGTACTGATTTCTCAGGATCTATGCACCCAAATTGCGTGAAAATGTAATTACATGTCAGTTCTAGTATAATATATTCGTCCAATGAATACCCGTTTACCATCTGCATTTCTTCTTGGTGTAGCAATTTTAACGGTCAGTAGTATTAATAACACACATAAATGTTTTTTTCATATATATTATACCGATTTTACAAATGTCTAGCAGGAGACGTCACAAACTCTGTCATCAGTCCCCTAGAACTTAGAACTACTTAAACCTAACTAACCTAAGGACATCACACAATGCCCAGTCATCACTAGGCAGAGAAACTCCCTAACCCCGCCGGGTATCGAACCCGGGAACCCGGTGTTGAAGCAAGAACGCTACCGCATGACCACGAGCTGCGGACTGCGTGGCTCTTTAGATCAAACTCATGGTACAATGTTTGTTCCCCAATGGTGACGTTGTGTTGCAAAACCGTTCACACAGTTTACATCATTCAGTACTGATTCAGTGAGCACGACGATGAATTGCCCCATCTCCCCTGGACACCACCGGCAACAGATCTTAATATTATTGAGCCTTTGTGGTCTGCTTTAGAGGGATGGGTCTTGATCGCTAACCACATCCATCATCGGTACCTCAACTTTCCACTATTTTACAGGAACAGTGGTATACGATTCCTTTGAAAAACCATAAAGGACTCGTATTTATTCATTCCAAGAGGAATGGAAGCTGTTTTGAGCGCCAACACAAGTTTCCTGCACCACAGTAGGAGCCAAGATGACATCATTGCCGCTGAGGAAGATGTTCTTTGTAATGTTTTCACGGCCTATCATCCTAGTGGCAGACAAAATACGGAGAGGTTTATTGATAGCACTGAGTTTGCTTCCATAAAAAGCTCATTTACATGATTTTGGGAAATAGTATTTGAATTTGCTGCCTTGAGACGTTAGTGGAAAACTAGATTAGATAGGAGGAAATGCAAACAGTTAATTTAGTAGAAACAAATGGTTCAAATGGCTCTGAGCACTATGGGACTTAACTTCAGAGGTCATCAGTCCCCTAAAACATAGAACTACTTAAACCAAACTAATCTACGGACAGCACACACATCGAAGCCCGTTGCAGGATTCGAACCTGCGGTCGTAGCGGTCGCGCAGTTCCAGACTGAAGCGCCTAGAACCGATCAGCCACTGGCGCCGGCCTTAGTAGAAACAATATGTCGCTGTATTATGGTGATCACTTTCGCCATATGAGGCATTACGTAGACAATTTCGGTCTATTGAGAAAGTTGGATATTTTCCAATCAAAGGAATTACGGTCATACCAAGCGTTAGAAGTGTTTGCAGTGTTTCAAGAACACTTTTTTTTCCACTTTTAAACTTCTCATGGTACCTCGTTAGAAGGGAGAAGTAACCTTACCTCAATGCAAGAATGGGAATATTGGGAAGCCAAAAAGGCAGCCAGACAGTACGTATCAACGCATCTAAATTTGCAAGAACTGGCGCTGACCATTTAAGGTTTCTCCATCTGCCGATAGGACGTGATTTGTCACAGCGCTTTAGGCCTATGAACGGCTATTTGGGCTGCATGATATCTAGGTTGTCCAAGTAACATGGACAGTTTGTACTATCTAGAAACGCTTCAGTTGAGAGAAGAATGTTTTCAGCAAATGATAATACGCAATGGAGCTACTGTTTCGAGTAACTATTTTATAAACGGCCATTTGAAACAACAAAGACTCTTTGCATGCAATGCAGTATTTTTAGCGGCAGCGATAGCCTTTGGATAGAATACACAGATAGAGGGTAGTGTTTGGAGCGAAAGGTTTAACAAAAATTACCAGGAAATTAACTAAATGTGAGGCTGAAGTCCGTCAACACAATGCAGTCTCACTTCCATTTTGAACCATCATAATGGGGCTAACAGTGGCGTCATGGTGAACTCTTTTTTCGAAGTTCTTCAGTCAAAGCCATATGTTGCTAAGGTTGTTTAGAGTACGTTGCAGAAACATCAATGGGAGTCACTACACATCCCCCATAGAGTCCAGGCGTCTCCCCATGGGATTTCCGTATGTACACTATTGACCATTAAAATTGTTACGTCAAGAAGAAATGCAGCTGATAAATGGGTATTCATTGGACAAATATATTGTACTAGAACTGACATGTGATTACATTATCACGCAGTTTCGGTGCACAGATGGCGTGTACAGGTACAGCTGCCCATGCAGCTTCAACACGATACTACAGTTCATCGAGAGTAGTGACTGGTGTATTGTGACGAACCAGTTGCTGGGCCACCATTGACCAGGTGTTTTCAATTGGTGAGGCCAGGGCAGCAGTCGAATATTTTCCAGAAAGGCCCGTACAGGAACTGCAACATGTGGTCGTGCGTTATCCTGCTGAAATGTAGGGTTTCACAGGGATCGAATGAAGGGTAGAGCCACGGGTCGTAACACATCTGAAATGTAACGTCCACTGTTCAAAGTGCCGTCAATGCGAACGAGAGGTGACCGAGACGTGTAACCAATGACACCCCATACCATCACGCCGGATGATACGCCAGTATGGCGACGAATACACGCTACCAATGTGTGTTCACTGCGATGACGCCAATTACGGATGTGACCATCATGATACGGAACCTGGATTCATCCGAAAAAATGACGTTTGGCCATTCGTTCACCCAGGTTCGTCATTGAGTACACCATCGCAGGCGCTCCTGTCTGTGGTGCAGCGTCAGGGGTAACCACAGCCATGGTCTCCGAGCTGATGGCCCATGCTGCTACAAACGTTGTCGAACTGTTCGTGCAGATGGTTGTTGTCTTGCAGACGTCCCCATCTGTTGACTCAGGGTTCGAGATGTCGCTGCACGATCCGTTACAGCCAAGCAGATAAGATGCCTGTCATCTCGACTGCTAGTGATACGAGGCCGTTGGGATCCAGCACGGCGTTCCGCATTACCCTCCTGAACCCACCGATTCCATATTCTGCTAACAGTCATTGGATCTGCAGCACCGGCGGCGGCTATCCGCTCCCAGAGAGCCTCTAGTCTTCGCAGCGCGCCGGTGCGGTAGACACGTAAATCGCCACAAAGGACGACCGCATATGCCTGACGGGCGGACTCGGCTTTGTCTCTGCGGTAAAACAGAAAAACGGGAATTAGCTACCAAATAGTGAATAACAGGACATAACTGGAGGAGCGAAGTGTTCTTAGTGACTGGAAAAAAGGCGCATAAGTGTTGTCGAAGAGACACACATAACTAGAGAATAATATCGCTGGGTATAAGTTTAAAAAGTTTGGACCATGTTTTATGCACGCGTGTTATACTTCTAGAGACGAAAGTCTCCTCTTTAGGAAGAGACATAGATTCTGTAAACAACAAGCGTGTGAAACCGAGCATACATTGTTCGTCCACGAGGCCCAAAAGGCAGTAAATGTCGTTGCCCACGTTGATGCTGTATGAGCCGTGGCTGGCTCATGTTATGCGTTTGATTAAACCTTGATCGCTATTCTGTGTTTAGTCTCCCGCGGTTGTCGCGATTATGCTGTTATCCTCTCTCTACGCGAGTGGCAGCAACGATGTGTGTCGATATTCGCATCTTGCACTATCTTTGGCCTGGCGCTTATAGTTTCCTCCTGTGCTGTGTGCGACCCGTTGGCGGATTGGCGTGGAGCAGCGAGGAAATCTCCGCGGCGCGTAGTTTGGCCGAGGCCGCTGGCGGCGACCACGCGCGCTGGGAGTGTGTGGTGCTGTGCCGATAGCTACGAGGTCCGTGGCTCACCGATCCTGGACACGAAAGTAGAGTTTTGACTTAATCTACCAGCAAGTCAAGACTGTTCACATTGTGTCGTTTGGATTTCGTTGTGAGCCTAATTAAAGAACTGTTTAAGGTAAGGCCTTTGGCCTTTTCAAATTTATTTTGGCTTGAGTCTTAAGTGATGGGCCTTCAACCGATTTTTAAATTAAAGTTGTTTTGCTCTTAAGGTGTCAGATTGTTTTGGCCTTCAGCCTAATTAAAGAACTGTCTTAAGATAAGGTCTTTGCCTTTAAAAAAATTAATTTTGGTTTGATTCTTAAGAGATGGGACTTTAACCGATTTTAAAAAAAAATTAATATTGTTTTGCTCTTTAGGTGTGAGATTGTTTGGACCTTTAGCCTAATTAGAAGAACTGGTTTAAGATAAGGCCTTCTGCCTTTTAAATTTCTGATTTTGGTTTGAGTCTTAAGTTATTGGCTTTCAGCCGATTTTAAATTAAAGTGGTCTTACCCTTAAGGCATGAGATTGTATGGCATATTCAGCCGGTTATTAAGTTCCAAAACTTAATGCTGTGTTTTTTTTAGTTTTCTTGGCTCTTGTAATGTTTGGTCAAATAAATAAAGTTCTACACTCCTGGAAATGGAAAAAAGAACACATTGACACCGGTGTGTCAGACCCACCATACATGCTCCGGACACTGCGAGAGGGCTGTACAAGCAATGATCACACGCACGGCACAGCGGACACACCAGGAACCGCGGTGTTGGCCGTCGAATGGCGCTAGCTGCGCAGCATTTGTGCACCGCCGTCGTCAGTGTCAGCCAGTTTTCCGTGGCATACGGAGCTCCATCGCAGTCTTTAACACTGGTAGCATGCCGCGACAGCGTGGACGCGAACCGTATGTGCAGTTGACGGACTTTGAGCGAGGGCGTATAGTGGGAATGCGGGAGGCCGGGTGGACGTACCGCCGAATTGCTCAACACGTGGGGCGTGAGGTCTCCACAGTACATCGATGTTGTCGCCAGTGGTCGGCGGAAGGTGCACGTGCCCGTCGACCTGGGACCGGACCGCAGCGACGCACGGATGCACGCCAAGACCGTAGGATCCTACGCAGTGCCGTAGGGGACCGCACCGCCACTTCCCAGCAAATTAGGGACACTGTTGCTCCTGGGGTATCGGCGAGGACCATTCGCAACCGTCTCCATGAAGCTGGGCTACGGTCCCGCACACCGTTAGGCCGTCTTCCGCTCACGCCCCAACATCGTGCAGCCCGCCTCCAGTGGTGTCGAGACAGGCGTGAATGGAGGTACGAATGGAGACGTGTCGTCTTCAGCGATGAGAGTCGCTTCTGCCTTGGTGCCAATGATGGTCGTATGCGTGTTTGGCGCCGTGCAGGTGAGCGCCACAATCAGGACTGCATACGACCGAGGCACACAGGGCCGACACCCAGCATGTTGTGGGGAGCGATCTCCTACACTGGCCGTACACCTCTGGTGATCGTCGAGGGGACACTGAATAGTGCACGGTACATCCAAACCGTCATCGAACCCATCGTTCTACCATTCCTCTGGTTCACCTCTGGTCCTAATGCAAACAGTTATTTGGCTTGCCATTGATTGATAAAGTTTTTGGGTGTCCCCGTGACGGATATCGCGCCGAATTCGGTCCCATTGGCGCGTTAGTTCGCCAAAAGTGCCAAGCTGGTTGGAGGTCTCTGCCCATAATGCTCCAAATGTTCTCAGTTATGGAGAGATCCGGCGACCTTGCAGGCCAGGTTAGGATTTGGCAAGCACGAAGACACGCTTTCGCCATGTGCGGGCGGGAATTATCTCGCTGAAATGGAAGCTAGTGTAGTTTCCCATGATGGGCAACGAAATAAGGCGTATAATATCGTCGACATACCGCTGTGCTGTAAGGTTTCCACGCATGACAACCAATGGAGTACTGCTACGAAAAAAATGGCACCCCAGACCACAACTCCTGGTTGTCGGACTGTACGATGGACGTCAGTCAAAAATGGCTTGGTTCAAAGGGCTCTGAGCACTATGGGGCTCAACGTCTGAGGTCATCAGTCCACTATAACTTATATCTACTTAAACCTAACTAACCTACGGACATCACATACATCCATGCCCGAGGCAGGATTCGAACCTGCGACTGTAGCGACCGCGCGGTTCCAGACTGAAGCGCCTAAAACTGCTCGGCCACAGCAGCCGGCAAGGATGACAGTCAGGTTGGCATTCGGCCGCTGTGTGGGTCGCTTCCAGACACTTCTTCGCTGGTCATCGGAGCTCATTCCGAAGAGAAACTCACCTCTAAATACAGTTACACTCCAGTCAGTGAGATTCCAGGCCGAATGGGCCGAACATATCTTGAAAACGGGCTTATTGGTATACAGAGGTCAATGGGAGCCGGTGCAAAGGGGGCCGTGAGCTCAGCCCCTTTTCTGTGAATCATCTATTAATGATTCTTGTGGTCACTGAAGCACCAGTCCCACGTCAGATATGTGAAAATGGTGATTCTGGGGCTCTGAGTGCCTCTCTGACCATTGCTTGGTCCTCACGTTCTGTCGTCTCTCCATATCGAACTGTTCGTTCTTGACACTGTGTTTGGCCACGGTTCACCCACGCCTGCCAACATCGTCGAACAACGGTATAGCTCCTATACAATCTCGACGATTCGCCAATTACTCCATCCAGCTTCTTTGAGCCCTACTGCATGGCCTCTCTCAAATGCTGGCATCTGCGGATAGGGTTCAGGCGCCTGTCTGTGGTCCAGCTGAGTACATGGAATCAAATTCGCGAAGACATCACGCTCTGGTGTCGGTATGTTACTCATTTACTACTTTTGCCAGTTGCACGGTGAAACTGCATTGCTGCATTACACATTCATCTATCGGCCACCAAAGTTGGGCTGTGGCTGGCTAGAATTATGCTTGTTTCGGTTAAATCTTGGTTGCAGTCCTGTGGTTTTATATCTTCTGCCATTATCGCGATAATGTTACTGTCCTCTACATGAGTGGCAGCAGCAGCGTGTATCGATACTTTTTTTTTTGGTCATCAGTCTACTGACTGGTTTGATGCAGCCCACCACGAATTCCTTTCCCGTGCTAACCTCTTCATCTCAGAGTAGCACTTGCAACCTACGTCCTTAATTATTTGCTTGACGTATTCCAATCTCTGTCTTCCTCTACAGTTTTTGCCCTCTACAGCTTCCTCTAGTACCATGGAAGTCATTCCCTCATGTCTTAGCAGGTCCTATCATCCTGTCCCTTCTCCTTATCAGTGTTTTCCACATATTCCTTTCCTCTCTGATTCTGCGTAGAACCTCCTCATTCCTTACCTTATCAGTCCACCTAATTTTCAACATTCGTCTATAGCACCACATCTCAAATACTTCGATTCTCTTCTGTTCCGGTTTTCCCACAGTCCATGTTTCACTACCATAAATGCTGTACTCCAGACGTACATCCTCAGAAATTTCTTCCTCAAATTAAGGCCGGTATTTGATATTAGTAGACTTCTCTTGGCCAGAAATGCCTTTTTTGCCATAGCGAGTCTGCTTTTGATGTCGTCCTTGCTCCGTCCGTCATTGGTTATTTTACTGCCTAGGTAGCAGAATTCCTTAACTTCATTGACTTCGTGACCATCAATCCTGATGTTAAGTTTCTCCCTGTTCTCATTTCTACTACTTCTCATTACCTTCGTCTTTCTCCGATTTACTCTCAAACCATACTGTACACTCATTAGACTGTTCATTCCGTTCAGCAGATCATTTAATTCTTCTTCACTCTCACTCAGGATAGCAATGTCATCAGCGAATCGTATCATTGATATTCTTTCATCTTTCTTTTATTTCCATCATTCCTCGATGTACAGATTGAAGAGTAGGGGCGAAAGGCTACAGCCTTGTCTTTCACCCTTCTTAATACGAGCACTTCGTTCTTGATCGTCCACTCTTATTATTCCCTCTTGGTTGTTGTACATATTGTATATGACCCGTCTCTCCCTATAGCTTATCCCTACTTTTTCAGTATCTCGAACAGCTTGCACCATTTTATATTGTCGAACGCTTCTTCCATGTCGACAAATCCAAAGCCAAACTGATCGTCACCTAGCGCATTCTCAATTTTCTTTTCAATTCTTCTGTATATTATTCTTGTAAGCAGCTTCCATGCATGAGTTGGTAAGCTGATTGTGCGGTAATTCTCGCACTTGTCAGCTCTTGCCGTCTTCGGAATTGTGTGGATGATGCTTTTCCGAAAGTCAGATGGTATGTCGCCAGACTCATATATTCTACACACCAACGTGAATAGTCGTTTTGTTGCCACTTCCCCTAATGATTTTAGAAATTCTGATGTAATGTTATCTATCCCTTCTGCCTTATTTGACCGTAAGTCCTCCAAAGCTCTTTTAAATTCCGATTCTAATACTAGATCCCCAATCTCTTCTAAATCGACTCCTGTTTCTTCTTCTCTCACATCAGACAAATCTTCGCCCTCATAGAGGCTTTCAATGTATTCTTTCCACCTATCTGCTCTCTCCTCTGCATTTAACAGTGGAATTCCCGTTGTACTCTTAATGTTACCACCGTTGCTTTTAAGGTTGTTTTGACTTTCCTGTATGCTGAGTCTGTCCTTCCGACAATCATATCTTTTTCGATGTCTTCACATATTTCCTGCAGCCATTTCGTCTTAGCTTCCCTGCACTTCCTATTTATTTCATTCCTCAGCGACTTGTATTTCTGTATTCCTGATTTTCCCGGAACATGTTTGTACTTCCTCCTTTCATCAATCAACTGAAGTATTTCTTCTGTTACCCATGGTTTCTTCGCAGCTACCTTCTTTGTACCTATGTTTTCCTTCCCAACTTATGTGATGGCTCTTTTAGAGATGTCCATTCCTCTTCAACTGTGTTGCCTACTGCGCTATTCCTTATTGCTGTATATATAGAGTTAGAGAACTTCAAACGTATCTCGTCATTCCTTAGAACTTCCGTATCCCACTTCTTTGCGTATTGATTCTTCCTGACTAATGTCTTGAACTTCAGCCTACTCTTCATCACTACTATATTGTGATCTGAGTCTATATCTGCTCCTGGGTACGCCTTACAATCCAGTATCTGATTTCGGAATCTCTGTCTGACCATGATGTAATCTAATTGAAATCTTCCCGTATCTCCCGGCCTTTTCCAAGTATACCTCCCCCTCTTGTGATTCTTGAACAGGGTATTCGCTATTACTACACTTCTGGAAATTGAAATAAGAACACCGTGAATTAATTGTCCCAGGAAGGGGAAACTTTATTGACACATTGCTGGGGTCAGATACATCACATAATCACACTGACAGAACCACAGGCACATAGACACAGGCAACAGAGCATGCACAATGTCGGCACTAGTACAGTGTATATCCACCTTTCGCAGCAATGCAGGCTGCTATTCTCCCATGCAGACGATCGTAGAGATGCTGGATGTAGTCCTGTGGAACGGCTTGCCATGCCATTTCCACCTGGCGCCTCAGTTGGACCAGCGTTCGTGCTGGACGTGCAGACCGCATGAGACGACGCTTCATCCAGTCCCAAACATGCTCAATGGGGGACAGATCCGGAGATCTTGCTGGCCAGGGTAGTTGACTTACACCTTCTAGAGCACGTTGGGTGGCACGGGATACATGCGGACGTGCATTGTCCTGTTGGAACAGCAAGTTCCCTTGCCGGTCTAGGAATGGTAGAACGATGGGTTCGATGACGGTTTGGATGTACCGTGCACTATTCAGTGTCCCCTCGACGATCACCAGAGGTGTACGGCCAGTGTAGGAGATCGCTCCCCACACCATGATGCCGGGTGTTGGCCCTGTGTGCCTCGGTCGTATGCAGTCCTGATTGTGGCGCTCACCTGCACGGCGCCAAACACGCATACGACCATCATTGGCACCAAGGCAGAAGCGACTCTCATCGCTGAAGACGACACGTCTCCATTCGTACCTCCATTCACGCCTGTCGCGACACCACTGGAGGCGGGCTGCACGATGTTGGGGCGTGAGCGGAAGACGGCCTAACGGTGTGCGGGACCGTAGCCCAGCTTCATGGAGACGGTTGCGAATGGTCCTCGCCGATACCCCAGGAGCAACAGTGTCCCTAATTTGCTGGGAAGTGGCGGTGCGGTCCTCTACGGCACTGCGTAGGATCTTCGTCTTGGCGTGCATCCGTGCGTCGCTGCGGTCCGGTCCCAGGTCGACGGGCACGTGCACCTTCCGCCGACCACTGGCGAACACCGATGTTCTGTGGAGACCTTACGCCCCACGTGTTGAACAATTCGGCGGTACGTCCACCCGGCCTCCCGCATGCCCACTATACGCCCTCGCTCAGAGTCCGTCAACTGCACATACGTTTCACGTCCAAACTGTCGCGACATGCTAGCAGTGTTAAAGACTGCGATGGAGCTCCGTATGCCACGGCAAACTGGCTGACACTGACGGCGGCGGTGCACAAATGCTGCGCAGCTAGCGCCATTCGACGGCCAACACCGCGGTTCCTGGTGTGTCCGCTGTGCCGTGCGTGTGATCATTGCTTGTACAGCCCTCTCGCAGTGTCCGGAGCAAGTATCGTGAGTCTGACGCACCGGTGTCAATGTGTTCTTTTTTCCATTTCCAGGAGTGTAGTTGAAACATGTTACAGAACGAATCCTACCCCTGTTATACCATTTTCTGATGCTGTTGATATTACCCGATACTCATCTGACCAGAAATCCTTATCTTCCTTCCACTTCACTTCACTGACCCCTACTGTATCTAGATTGAGCCTTTGCATTTCCCTTTTCAGATTTTCTAGTTTCCCTACCACGTTCAAGCTTCTGACATTCCACGCCTCGACTCGTTGATTATCCAATCTTTTTCTCATGGTAACCTCCCCCTTGGCAGTCCCCTCCCGGAGATCCGAAGGGGGGACTATTCCGGAATCTTTCGCCAATGGAGAGATCATCATGACACTTCTTCAAATACAGGCCACATGTCCTGTGGATACACGTTACGTGTCTTTAATGCAGTGGTTTCCATTGCCTTCTGCATCCTCATGTCGTTGATAATTGCTGATTCTACCGCCTTTAGGGGCAATTTCCCACCCCTGGGACAAGAGAGTGCTCTGAACCTCTATCCACTCCTCCACCCTCTTTGACAAGGCCGTTGGCAGAATGAGGCTGACTTCTTATTCCGGAAGTCTTCGGCCGCCAATGCTGATTATTTATCAAAGTTTAGGCAGTGGCGGGGATCCAACCGTGAGCGAAGACGTTTTGATTATGAATCAAAGACGCTACCCCTAGACCACTAACACTGTAGAACTGCCTTTGGTGTGGCAGATATAGTTTTCGGCTGGCCGCTGTGTGACCAGTCGGTCGGTTGGCGTTTAGCAGCAAGGAAGTCCCTGTGGCGAGGAGTCAGGCCGGAGCAGCTGGCGGCGTGCATGTATGGGTGGAGTGTGATGTGCTGCTTGCGAGTGCTACGAACGTGTGTGTTTTCAAGTCGTTTAAGATTCCAGCCGTCTTCCTGTGGAGTTTAACTTAACTTAATTTGTACTGAAGTTGGCCAGCGGCATCTCCTGCCTTGTGGCCGTTAGTGTTCCGGTTACCTGCCCTGGTTGCTGACCTAATTTTAGGCAATGTATTTTCCTCGTTGTGTTGTTGCTGTCCAGCGTGGCGTGTAGTTCAACAGCTGAGATATTGTTAGTCGTTGTGGGCGCCAATATTCTGTGTGTCGTTGTATTGAAATCTTGTAGTCGTTTTGCTGGTTGTGTGGAGCGGAGCTGATCTTGTTCATTGGTCGGTCGGCTGTCTGTCGGTTGAGTTGCCTCCAGATTAAGAAGTCGTTGCACAGGCTGCCCGTCTCACCTAAACGGGCGTTAGTGTTACAGTTCCAGTCCGACCGTTACAAACTTCTGAGCGCCGTTCCTTGTGTGTTACTTAGTAATTTCTCCATTTGGGTTTTAGTTTTTTGGATGATGTGTGGCCTTTAGCCGGGTACCAATATCTCTTAAATTAATGTTCTTGTCTTGCCTTTAAGGCATAAGATTGTTATGCTTTTGTTTTAAGATAAGGCCTTCTGCCTTTTGATTGATACTCTTCTTATTGCATAATATGCAGCCTCCGGCCAAGTTCCATTAAAATTAAATTGCTAAGGCCTTCAGCCTGTTTAGATTGAAGATTTAGAAAATATCCTCGGGTGAAACTTCCAGAAGAACCTTGTGTTTCCGTTTCTTGCTTAGGTCTTATGTCTTGGATTTTGAGTGTGGCTGAAGCCGATCGAAGGTTAGTCATCATTGTCGTTATATTGTATGTTGATGAGTAAAGTTTGTATGTTGAGTGAAACTGACAGCAACTTATTTTGGCCCCCTTCCCACAATCTAATCCGCTTTGTCCTGCTAGCCCAGGCATTTCAAAAGTTTACAGATTTGCAGTTTCCGGCGATACTATTAGGAATACCAGTTTGTGACTAATTAGCATTACTCCTTTAGTTCGTTATTTTTGCCTTTGTGTGTACATTCCATCAAACGCAGAGAACCGACTGACTGCGATAACATATTGGACTTTATGGTGAAAAGCAGATCCGAAGTATTTGAAACAGTTAACACAGAACAGGGAATCAGTGATCACAAAGCGGTTATTGCATCGATGATTTCAGCCGTAAATAGAAATATTAAAAAAAGGTAGGAAGATTTTTCTGTTTAGCAAAAGTGACAAAAAGCAGATTTCAGAGCACTTGACTGCTCAACACAAAAGTTTTGTCTCAAGTACAGATAGTGTTGAGGATCAGTGGACAAAGTTCAAAACCATCGTTCAATATGCATTAGATGAGTATGTGCCAAGCAAGATCATAAGAGATAGAAAAGAGCCACCGTGGTACAACAACCGAGTTAGAAAACTACTGCGGAAGCAAAGGGAACTTCACAGCAAACATAAAGATAGCCAAAGCCTTGCAGACAAACAAAAATTACGCGAAGCGAAATGTAGTGTGAGGAGGGCTATGTGAGAGGCGTTCAATGAATTCTTAAGTAAAGTTCTATGTACTGACTTGGCTGAAAATCCTAAGAAATTTTGGTCTTATGTCAAAGCGGTAGGTGGATCAAAACAAAATGTCCAGACACTCTGTGTCCAAAATGGTACTGAAATAGAGGATGACAGACTAAAGGCCGAAATACTAAATGTCTTTTTCCAAAGCTGTTTCACAGAGGAAGACTGCACTGACGTTCGCACAGATGACAAAATGGTAGATATCGAAACAGACGACAGAGGGATAGAGAAACAACTGAAATCTCTCAAAAGAGGAATAGCCGCTGGACCTGATGGGATACCAGTTCGATTTTACACAGAGTACGCGAAGGAACTTGCCCCCCTTCTTGCAGCGGTGTACCGTAGGTCTCTAGAAGAGCGTAGCGTTCCAAAAGATTGGAAAAGGCCACAGATCACCCCCGTTTTCAAGAAGGGACGTCGGACAGATGTGCGGAACTATAGACCTATATCTCTAACGTCGATCAGTTGTAGAATTTTGGAACACGTATTATGTTCGAGTATAATGATTTTCCTGGAGTCTGGAAATCTACTCTGTAGGAATCAGCATGGGTTTCGAAAAAGACGATCGTGTGAAACCCAGCTCGCGCTATTCGTCCACGAGACTCAGAGGGCCATAGACACGGGTTTCCAGGCAGATAACGTGTTTCTTGACTTTCGCAAGGCGTTCGATACAGTTCCTCACAGCCTTTTAATGAACAAAGTAAGTAAATGTGCTGCGAAAACATAGAAAGAAAGATCCTTTATCATTTAGCTACAATAAGGCAGGTCAGCAACTGGAAGCAGTTAATTCCATAAATTATATGGGAGTAGGCATTAGGAGTGATTTGAAATGGAATGATCATATAAAGTTCATCGTCGGTAAAGCAGATGCCAGGCTTAGATTCATTGGAAGAATCTTAAGGAAATGCAATCCGAAAACAAAAGAAGTAGGTTACAGTACACTTGTTCACCCACTGCTTGAACACTGCTCATCAGTGTGGGATCCGTATCAGATAGGGTTGATAGAAGAGATAGAGAAGATCTGCCGCCGGTGTGGCCTACCGGTTCTAGGCGTTTCAGTCTGGAACCGAGCGACCGCTACTGTCGCAGGTTCGAATCCTGCCTCGGGTATGGATGTGCCTGATGTACTTAGGTTAGTTGGGTTTAAGTAGTTCTAAGTTCTAGGGGACTGATGACCTCAGATGTTAAGTCCCATAGTGTTCATAGCCATTTGAAGCATAAAGAAGATCCAATGGAGAGAAGCGCGCTTCGTTGCAGGATCATTTAGTAATCGCGAAAGCGTTTCGGAGATGATAGATAAACTCCGGTGGAAGACTCTGCAGGAGAGACGCTCAGTAGCTGGGTATGGGCTTTTGTTGAAGTTTCGAGAACTTACCTTCACCGAGGAGTCAAGCAGTATATTACTCCCTCCTATGTATATCTCGCGAAGAGTCCATGAGGATAAAAACAGAGAGATTAGAGCCCACACAGAGGCATAGTGACAATCTTTCTTTCCACGAACAATACGAGACTGAAATAGAAGGGAGAACCGATAGAGGTATTCAAAGTACCCTCCGCCACACACCGTCAGGTGACTTGCAGAGTATGGATGTAGATGTAAATGTAGATGTAGGATGTGTATGTAGGTGGAAGCCGACAGGACAGGGGAAGAGGGCAATGTGATTGTGCGTATTTGGCGTGCACTACATCATGTTGACAACAGATACTGTCTCCCAAAAACTGACATTTATGTCAGTACGTTGTTCGCAGAAATTATAATTTAATTAAAATCGTCGGTAGCCTAAAAAGCCCCGTCAGTCGATTCTCTAGGCACACTGAAGGCGGAATGAAACTAACCACAGTTCCTGGCACAAGCCTAGCCTGGTGAATGAGTGACACGATAAGACCGGAGTACAGGTTAGTCAGCGCCGCGTGGGAGATGACGCGAAGCCAGAGGAAAGCTCCGGCGGGCGCATTACCATGTGCTTGCGCTCGCTCTCGCGCCCGTTAGGTGGTCGCAGTCCGGTTAGCACTGGTTCGCGGAGCGTGGCGGGCGCGTGGACACGCCCACTGGAGCTGTGAGCGAAGCTGCTGCAGCGTAGCGCATGCGCCATTCACGAGACACCCCACCTGTTTCACCAGTACTAGCAAATGCAGTTTTCGGGTCATATAGGGGAGGGAAAGGATCCACCTCGGTACAACAAACATATTAGGGAGTTACTGAGAAAACAGAGAATTTAGCATAGTAGTCACTGCTCCGCTTGTAACCTCCCCCTCACATATCGACCTTAATGACAGTGAAAAATTAAACCTCGTGCACCTAATGGAAATTTGGAAAAAGCAATCGTCACCGAAGTTAATTTGTCGGTAAAGAGGGAGGAAAGGGTTGCATCTAAATGAAAGTAAAAATGCAAATGAAATTGGTGGAAATTAATTTTGAAAAGGGGTAAAGTTAATAAAGAAAGTAAATGTGCAGTCGTTATGTCAGCAATTAATTGACGTTAATTAGACATTTGAGATTTGGAGAAATAATTAGCACTAAAAGCGTGGCAACTGAAGGTTGACACGTGTTGTGTGAAAACTGAATGTTTGTCAGAAGTAATAAATTTCGCTACACTCTGACTTAATTTAGCAAAAGTAGTAACAAAACCAGAAAATTGAAAGTTAATTTAGTGACTGAAATTAATAGTGAACTTTGTTTCTGAAGCACTACGAAATTCAATAATAAGGTTAGTCTTGGGCTACCTCAACAATCATTTCAAAAGCTACTTGAATCTACGCAATTTAGAAATAAGAGATTTAACTTTGAACTTGAATTAAATGATTCGGAACAATTAACAATAGTAAAATTTAGTACGTACCAAGCTAAGCTGCAGTCACAGGTAAGCTAAAATATCTTAACAAAACTCGCACATCTAATTTCTGCTTGTGTAATCTAAATATTGTAGCCAGCTAGGAATACTTTAACTGAACTTTGAAATTAAAGCAGTGAAATGGAATGATCTTACTTTAATGCTGGCGTATGGATTTCAACAACACTCGGGCTCATTCCAGAAAAGGAAGGGATCCTGCATGGTAATGCAATTGGGACAATGAGCAACAAAGGTTCATGCTAAGTTGCTATATTTTTGTGATGCAACAGTTTGAAAAGCTGAGGTCTGCCATACATTTCTAAAACGTTACGTGCTTTTGGTTTTCCTTGTTGGTTATTTGAAGGTTTGCAGTCGTCGATCGGGGAGGTGGCGACAGTCATGCATTGTCGGCCGTCGCTGTTGCAGAAGCTGGATGTTGGTGCGCCCTCTTCTCGACAACGGTCGCCAGGCGAAACGGGCTCTTGATATGCGACAGCTAATGCTTCCCGTCCGCGACACCGTGCCAGAAACTATCATAGCAAGTCGAGCGCAAGTACATGCTGCCAAACCCTGAAAGCGCGGCAACTCGCGGGACGTCACACAACACACCTGCTCCACCGCCCTACTCCAGGCAGACCCCGTCTGCCCGCACTCCATGCGGCAGAGTTAATACTACCAAAGAGCCTAAACACTTTGGTTCTCCACACGACCTGTCGATGTAATCGTTCGATAGCATAGTTTCCCAAGGCCAGACCTAGCAGAAAAATACAAATAATATTTATAAAACAAACCAATTATACATCGACATAAATGATAGTAAAGCAATTACAATATATATAGACACAGAAATGTCTATTATATAGAAAAACAAGGAAAAAAATTATAGTACAATAGATGGAAATAGGAGGATATGCATTTCCAGCGTTACACGCTGACAAACAGAAATTTACACAAATTGAAAGCAGCTGCCAGAAGGACAATGAGAGATTCTTTTAACGAATTTGAAAGCAATATTTTATCTTAAGATTCCAAAAATAACCCCAAAAAATTTTGGCCGTACGTAAAATCTACGAACACTACAAATAATTCAGTACCTTCTCTTGCTGATAGTATGGGAAATGTAACTGATGATGATAAACAGAAGGCCGAAATTCTAAAGCTTGACTATGCTACAAATATAGCACCATTCTTATTCAACTTCTACCAGAGATCATTGGAACAGCGGAAAGTTCCAAGGGACTGGAAAAAGGCCCAGGTCATAGCAATCTATAAAAAGGGGAGAAAATCGGATGCATATAAATACCGGCCAATTTCACTGACATCGATTTGTTGTAGAATCATGGAACATACTTTGTGTTCAGATAGACTTTCTAGACTCTGAGAAGCTCATCTCCAGAAACCAGCACGGTTTTAGAAAACAGCGGTCATGCGAGACACAGCTGGCCTTCTTTGTGCATGATATACAACAGGCTCTAGATACCGGCTCCCAGGTTGACGCCATGTTTCTCGAACTTCGAGGTCCTTTCGACTCGGTTCCGCACTATCGCTTATTCCAATAAGTGCACTCTTACGCAGTATCCGATGGCGTATGCGGTTGGATAGAACGTTTTCTGACAGATAGGGAGCAGTATGTCCTCCTGAACGTGGTGACTTCAACAGAAACAAGCGTAACTTCAGGTGTACCACAGGGCAGCGTAATAGGTCCGCTGCTTTTTACTATTTACATAAACGATCTGGTTGATGGTATTCACAGAGGTATTAAACTGTTTGCCGATGATGCTGTAGTCTACAGGAAACTAGTATCACACGAAATTGTGAACAAATCAATGAGAATTTGCAGAAAATAAATGCGTGGTGTAATGACTGGCAGTTATCTCTCAATATTAGTAAATGTAACCTACTGCGTATAACAAGGCGAAAATCCCCATTAATGTAAGAGTACAAAATAAATGCTCAGTCTTTGGAAGCGGTAACATCCGTCAAGTATATGGGTGTGACTATTCAAAATGATCTCAAATGGAATGATCAGAGTATACAAGTAACGAGTAAGGCAAACTCTAGACTGCGGTTTATTGGTAGAATCCTGAAGCTGATGTAGTCCTTCACAAAGGAAATAGCTTACAATACGTTAGTTCGTACAGTCTTAGAGTATTGTTCCTCTGGGTAGGACCCTTACCAGTTGGGTCTGATTCAAGAGATTGAGAAGGTCCAAAGAAGAACGGCAAGATTCGTGACTGCTACATTTAGCCATTGCGAGAGCGTTACAAATGTCTTAGAAAGTTTGAAGTGGGAGACACTTGCAGACAGACTGCGCGCTAAACGGATGGGGCTGATCTCTAAATTCCGAAATCCAATCTTCACCGAGGAATGAGAGCATATATTATTACTACCAACTCTCAAATCGCGCAATGATCACCATTAAAATATAAGAGAAATTAGAGCTCGTACTGAGGCCTTCAGACAGTCGTTTTTCCCTCAAGCGATCAAAAATGGTTCAAATGGCTCTGAGCACTATGGGACTCAACTTATGAGGTCATCAGTCCCCTAGAACATAGAATTACTTAAACCTAACTAACCTAAGGACGTCATACACATCCATGCCCGACGCAGGATTCGAACCTGCGACCGTAGCGATCGCGTGGTTCCAGACTGTAGCGCCTAGAACCGCTCGGCCACAGGGCCGGCTTCACGCGATCCCCGAGTGGAACAGAGGGGGGATATCACTTTGGCGCGAAGTGTGCCCTCCGCCACACACCACTTGGTGACTAGCGGAGTATATATGTAGATGTAGATCAGTCACGTGACTAGCACGATACATGCCAACTTCTTCACCTCACGAGGAGAAAACGGCAAGTACCATAAATCGATTTCCGAGAATCTTCGCTCATTGGAAGAGGAGGCAAAACAAGCGAACGTGTGTCTCGGGTTATCGCAGATATATCACAGTGCCTGTGTCGTTCCGAAGCATGATGCAATATTCCATAGGCACCGCAGTAACTACAGCAATTGTGAAATAAATGTATTCACAGTCGCGAATATGGACAATCATCAGCTGTGTAATGGAACGACGCAGTGAAAATTTGTGCTGGGCGGGGACTCAAACTCGATTTCCCACTAAACGCGAGCGGTCGCATTACCATTAGGTTGTCCGAGCACAAGTCGAAGTCTCGGAACAACCAAAATATCGCATTTATCCGCCGACGCTAGGGAAACGACTTTCAAAATAAAATGTCACCCCTGTGCGGGAATATACGTAACAGATGTTCGAGAAAAGACTATAGATACATGGCTGATGACATATGGAAGTTTGGGAGTGGCTATGAATTGTGCTCAGATGGCCTAATGGTAAGGCGACCGCACTCGATCAAAGAGAAATCAGGGTTCGAATCCCAGTCCGGCATAATATTTCGTTGTTATCATTCCATCGTGCAGCTGATGGCTGTCCAAATTCGCAACTGCGAATACATAACATATTATTTGTAGATGCTCGACTGTTTATGAGAAAACTATGGTCCAAGTTTTCGAGGTACTTTACGTCCCTTTTAGCGAGTGGTGTGCACGCTAAATAACGTGGCCAGTAGATGCGCAGTCTTCAATGCAGTTGTGGAGAGAACGATAGTGGTGGCGGTTACAGGCAAGCGCTTTGTAATTATTAACTGGAGACCCTCTAAGCTCAAACTAGCATGGTGACCATTCAAAAAGATCTGTGACCTCTGCTTTGGTTACTGTCCAAAAAGAACCCCGCTGAAAACTCAAGAAAGCAAAAAATCAAATGGTTCTAAGCACTATGGGACTTAACATCTGAGGTCATCAGTCCCCTACACTTGGAACTACTTAAATCTAACTAACCTAAGGACATCACACACATCCATGCCCGAGGCAGGATTCGAACCTGCGACGGAAGCATCAGGGCGGTTCTGGACTGAAGCGCCTAGAACCGCTTGGCCATAGCGGCCGGCTGCAAGAAAGCATCAATTTATTTTCTCCAGGTTCGTTAACTGTTTGTAACTTTTATAAATGGGTAATGAACGGCGATTTTGAGTAAAACTCACACATTTCTCTTGTTGCCACATTAAAATTAGCTTCTTTTATCAAAACACAGTGGAGTTTACAAAGTGTCACTTCACCAAAACGTTGTGCAGAAGTAGTTGTGAGAGAATTCTGAAACAGTAGTTGATTGGGTGAGGAACAGAGGAGAAGTAAGTTCAGTAGCTTAGGAAACTTCATATTCTCAGTACAAAAATAAGCCTGTAATGTTCCACTTATGTCTTTCCAAAACCTGCGGCATTTCTCCTTTCACCAGCTGTCAATTGCCCTTAAAAATTACATGATTTCATCGCAAAATTCTGTAGTTATCGGAATAACACATAAATAAGTTTTGCGTAAAAGGCACATGGCAAAATACTTTCCTCTTTACGTGCTATCATTTGTCAAGGTCTCATCTCGACATTTCAAACCGTTTATGAAACATGAGGATTGTTTCTGGCTTTTTGTCTTTATCGCCGACGCATGCAATCTCAAATGACTGTGCTACATCATATTAGTTTCCTCGAGATTGGTGATAGATAGAGACCTCCACCCAAGTCTAAAGAAAAATTCAATACGTTAGCTGAATTTCATAGAAAGCAAAATATTACGTAATATGCACCAAATCCCAAAATCATAGTGACCCCTGTTATTTATTGGAAACTTTTTCTAGTTTCGCTTGGTGTCTTACTTACATGCAAATATCACAATAACTATATTATTGAAATGATGGGCACATCATCACGAAGCTGACGTATAAAGGTACAAAATGAATCTTTTTACCAAACAGTTTCCTTAAAATCGTTTGAGAAAGCCAGCAGGTCGTGCACATTGATTCTGTGATAGCTGGCAGTCCGAAAGAGCAGACACTGTTGGCTCACCTTCTTAACAAACGTATGAACTCGTCCAGCACTTTCGACGAAAATGGTCGCTGCACATCGATCACCGTATCCTGTGCGGACTCTACATAGTTCACCCGAAGCGACGACATAGTAGCCAATGTCATGACTTTGCACCCTGTGTTCGAAACACGATTATTATATTTATTTTAGTTTTTCATTTATCTATCCATGTCCATAGAAGTTTACTACATGAATGTTTCCCAATGTATAGTGAAGCAACGTTGTCCTTATTTGTCTACTAACTGTATGTCTGATGAATAAATAAAAAAGAAGAAAAACAAAATAATAACTGTATGAGAAAATTACTTGGAATTTTTTCGGAGAAATTCCTTTTGTGTATCATGATTCATTATCAGTTGAAATTTCCTGTTTTTGGTAACGTAAGCCGCCTTACGCCACCTTATTGAGAAGGACTGTATGGCCACACGTTACCCTTCTAATGACGTCGGAGCCGACATCTCGCTGTCTCAGTAACCTGCTCGTTATCAAAGTTCTGCTTCCCGAGGAGCCGGCCGCCGTGACCGAGCGCTTCTAGGCGCTTCGGTCCGGAACCGCGCTGCTGATATGGTTGCAGGTTCCAATCCTGCTTTGGGCATGGATGTGTGTGATGTCCTTAGGTCAGTTAGGTTTAAGTAGTTCAAAGTCTAGGGGACTGATGACCTCAGATGTTAAGTCCCACAGTGCTCAGGGCTATTTGAACCATTTTTGAACTTCCCGCGGAGTGCATCCTTCATTGGGCCAAACAGATGGAAGTCGGAACATGCTAATTCCAGGCTGTAGGATGGATGAGGAAGAACAGTCTACTGAAGTTTTTTGAGCTCCGGTTTGCGTGGGCAGATTTGTGTGAGACCTTGCGTTGTCGTGGAGAAGGAGAAGTTCGTTTGCATTTTTGTCGTGACAAACATGCTGAAGTTGTTTCTTCAGTTTGTCGAGGCAGCAGAATACACTTCAGAGTTGATCGTTGCACCTTGAGGGAGGACATTAAATACAATAAACACTAGAAGACTGCTTGCCATGACACTACCCGTTGCGGGTGCGGCCTTGAACTTTTTCTTCGGAGGATAAGTTGTGTGGCTTCACTCCATTTATAAGCTCCCTTCGTCTTTGGGAGATTATATGGTTTAATTAATGATTATTATGTTACAATACTCTTGTTGTAGTTGACCGTGTATATCGAGACTTCGTTCATTGTTAAATGCAATGGTGTGGTAGTAACTGATCGAGACGCATTAAGAACTGGTGAAATTTAATTTATTTCCTTTATCACACTGCACAAACATAAACACACTATTATTCAAACTGCGTGCCACTACTATTAAACATAGAGATAAATCCTTCGCTACGCAACCGCCTTTGGCTCACGCAGCCAACGCCTTCCACAGCCTCTCAACACCTGCCTCTGCTTGCGACTCCCAGACCCACTGGGCATTGTCGCCTTCCAAAGAACAACCACTCACAGATACTACAAACCAGAAGCCTCACACGTGGACTGCCGTTGTGTCTTTGGCCCGAAGTGGTAAACCCATGTTTCATCACCTGTGACGATGTTCGACAAAAAACTGCCTCGTAATACGCAAGCGGTTCTGCACAAGTGGTCCTTCATTTCCCTATATGGCCTTCTGGTAGAAGGCGAGGAACCAGCGGGCATAACCCAGCGGGCACGGCCGCGGTGGTCTAGCGGTTCTAGGCGCTCAGTCCGGAACCGCGCGACTGCTACGGTCGCAGGTTCGAATCCTGCCTCGGGCATGGGCGTGTGTGATGTCCTTAGGTTAGTTAGGTTTAAGTAGTTCTAAGTTCTGGGGGACTGATGACCACAGATGTTAAGTACCATAGTTCTCAGAGCCATTTGAACCATTTAGCCAGCGGGCACACAGATTTGACAGCCTGACTGGTGGGTGAATGTGTCAGCACTACCAATAGAGATGGTTAGTTGAGCAGGGAGGTCTTTAATAGTGATCTAGCCACCACCTCGAATGATGAGTGTCCACACGTTCCAGCATTGCAGGAGTCAGTCACAGCAGTGTGCGGCCGGCCGGCAGCTGGGAGATCGGACAGGTGTGCACGACCTTGTTGCTATGATGACTGATGACTCACGACTCGCCCAAAGACTTTCCGTGATTTTGTTTACTGCCATGTCTCCGTAGTTATTATGCAAACGCCCAGGAATATCTGTGATGCTGCGGTTTTCTGCCAAAAGAAACTCAATGACACCTCTCTGCTTTGAACGCATCTCAGTTACACAAGCCCCTTTGAGGGCTATGTATAGTGCCGTCACCAATAGGAACTTCATGAAACTATAGCGGCTGAATCGGCAATATTCCATGATGTCTCACAACTAATTCCGCATTTTTCAGTCGAAATTGGCTAAGAAAAAATGTGTCGAGTAATTTACTGAATACCCTCGTACAACATAAGAAGGACATATACCAATTTAGTGGCATTTGCAGACTTTATGTCTTCAACCGATAAATTTTCCGAAAAGGATTTCCGTGCCGTTGCAAGTCTGCATTTTATACCGTCTCTTCTTCGGCCATCATCAGTTATTTTGCTGTCCAAACAGCAAAACTCGTCGACTACTTTTAGTGTCTCATTTCCTAACCAAATTCCATCAGCATCAGTTGGTATAATTCCCCAGCGTTAGCTACACTACTGGCCATTAAAATTGTTACACCATGATGATGACGGGCTACAGACGTGAAATTTAACCGACAGAAAGAAGATGTTGTGATATGCAAATGTTTAGCTTTTCAGAGCATTCACACAAGGTTGGCGCCGGAGGCGACACCTACAACTTGCTGACATGAGCAAAGTTTCCAACCGATCTCTTATACACAAACAGCAGTTGACCGGCGTTGCCTGGTGAAACGTTGTTGTGATGCCTGGTGTAAGGAGGAGAAATGCGTACCATCAAGTTTCCGACTTTGATAAAGGTCGGATTGTAGCCTATCGCGATTGCAATTTATCGTATCGCGACATTGCTACTTGCGTTGGTCGAGATCCAATGACTGTTAGCAGAATATGGAATCGGTGGGTTCAGGAGGGTAATATGGAACGCCCTGCTGGATTCCAATGGCCTCGTATCACTAGCAGTCGAGATGACAGGCATCTTATCCGCATGGCCGTAACGGATCATGCAGCCACGTCTCGATCCCTGAGTCAACAAATGGGGACGTTTGCAAGAGAACAACCATCTGCACGAACAGTTCGACGTCGTTTGCAGCAGCATGGACAATCAGCTCGGAGACCATGGCTGCGGTTACCCTTGACGCTGAATCACAGTCAGGAGCGCCTGCGATGGTTTTCTCAACGACGAACCTGGGTGCACGAATGGCAAAACGTCATTTTTTCGGATGAATACAGGTTCTGTTTACAGCATCATGATGGTCGCATCCGTAGTTGGCGACATCGCGGTGAATTCACATTGGAAGCGTGTATTCGTCATCGCCATACTGGCATATCATCGGCGTGATGGTATGGTGTGCCATTGGTTACACGTCTCGGTCACCTCTTGTTCGCATTGACGGCAATTTGAACAGTGGACGTTGCATTTCAGATGTGTTAGGATCCGTGGCTCTACCCTTCATTCGATCCCTAAGAAACCCTACATTTCAGCAGGATAATGCACGAGCGCACGTTTCACGTCCTGTATGGGCCTTTCTGGGTACAAAAAATGTTCGACTGCTGCCCTGGCCAGCACATTCTCCTGATCTCTCACCAACTGAAAACGTCTGGTCAATGGTGGCTGAGCAACTGGCTCGTCACAATACGACAGTCACTACTCTTGATGAACTGTGGTATCATGTTGAAGCTGCATGTGCAGCTGTATCTGTACACGCCATCCAAGCTCTGTTTTAGTCAATGCCCGGGCGTATCAAGGCCGTTATTACGGCCAGAGGTGGTTGTTCTGGGTACTGATTTCTCAGGATGTATGCACCCAAATCCCGTGAAAATGTAATCATACGTCAGTTCTAGTATAATATATTTGTCCAATGAATATCCATTTATCATCTGCATTTCTTCTTGGTGTAGGAATTTTAATGGCCAGTAGTGCAAATACTGTTTTGCTTTTGCTGACTTTCATCTTTTTACCTCTTTTGAAGACAGTATCTATTCCGTTCAACTGATCTTCCAAATCCTTTGCTGTCTCTGACCGAATTATGTCATCGGCAAAACCACAAACTTTTTATTTCTTCTTCATTTCCAAATTTATCCTTGGTTTCATCTATTGCTTGCCCAATGTGCAAATTGATTACATCGGGGAGGGACTTCTCAACTACCGCTTGCCTTCCATGCCTTTCGACTTTCATAACTGCAGTCTGGTTTCTGTACAACTTGTTGTAACTTTTCGCTCTCTGTATTTTATCTCTTCTATCGCCACAATTTCAAATTAGAGGCAAGATAATAACTGGCTGCCAATCAACCGAATATATTCCAAGCTTCAGTTATCGACTGCGATTTACCTTTCAAAAGAGGTGACAAAGAGAAGAAAATCTTTCATAGATTTCAATGTATGTGTGGAACAATCCAGCGAACATAGAAGACTAAGGCGTGAGAAGAGATTTGACTTAAATTTTATAAGACCATGGCTGTTCCAAAATTGATGTACCGAAGCGAGACATGGGGGAATAAAACAAATTATCGAATCACAGTACTTTCCATTCGGCTGATAAGGCAGCAATTAAATATACTCATCAAAGAAAGTTAAGCATGTAATTGGATCTCATATCTTGAAATGAGATAGATGACTTATTCTGTATTTTTTGATAATACTGAATATTACGCAAAGGAAAACTACACCATATGTTCTCGTTGAACAGATTATGAAATGAAAAAGGAACATTATTTGAAAAAACAAAAAAGTTTCAGTGTCCCACATCAAAAAACAATAACGTTCACTAGGTCCTCCATGAACCATCGGGCACTCTTGATGCGACGGATCTTGCTCAGTATCAAATCATTGCAGGCCTCTTGAGACATATTGTTCAGCTCCTCAATGGCAGCATTCCTGAGAGCTTCAATAGTTAATGGAGGATTTTGACGACTAGAATTTACTCTTTGGAGTAAGCTTCATGCATGCTCTATGCAGTTTTTATCCGGTGACCGCTGGCCAATCCTTTCTTCTGATCCCACGCTCCATATGCGAACACGAAACACACTGCGAGCACGATGAGGTCGGGCATTATTATCATGTAGAGTGAACCCTTCCGTACAGTCTCTGCAAAACTACTGACTATGGGTCGGAAATGTTGTTTTCATGCACTGCAGCGGTCATGTTGCCTTCAATTGGAACGAATGGTGTGCGGCGGCCAAAGATCGTACGTGTCCAAATACGACTGAGCCACCGGATTGTTGGTGACTTTCCACAGACAGTGAGTGATGATTGCGTTCCCCGGTTTGCATCCATATGCGAACAGAATTGACTACAGGGTACAAGCATATTCCTACTTTGTCTGTGAACAGCGATTTGGTCGATTGGTCTCACGCCCAATGTTCATGTGGCCCAGCACATTTTACACGACCACCCCTGTGATACGGACGGGGTAGTGGAGTCATGAGATGTCTTCAGCTGTACAGTCCCCCATCATAAAGTCTGTCGCGCAGAGATTGGTTATTACGGGAACCTCTGTGGCTTCTCGAAGCTTATGGCACAGAGTTGTCGCTGCCTTTCTAGGGTGTCTCCGTGCAGATATTATTACGTAACGCCCCTGAGGTGCTGTAGTTTTGCGTGGGCAGCCTTCGCGGTGTCTGTCCGCTACTGAGTGCCTTTCCTGGAACTTTTTCCACAGTCTGGAGACAACACTTTGGTTAACATGAACAATATGCGCAGCGTCAACTTGTTTCATGTTTTTTTCCCATCAATGTGGTGATTTTGCTACGGTCTGCCCCGGAGAGGCTGTTCCGAGGCATTGCGCGGCACTACGCGCCACACGAACATCTGTGAAATCACGAGAGCTGGTGTACTGCGTCTGTTTACAAGCTGTGATTTCACGGCCCTTGATGAGATAGAGTGACGACGACGAACGAGTCCGCATTATGTACACAACCATCTTCCTACATAAACACGAAAGGAACGTCCTTAGTGGTGGGTAATTTTTAAATGGGCTTAACTTTTTTTGATGAGTGTATATTCTCGGTGTATGAAGAATTTCCAAAAAGAGATAAATGGCGAAGATCACATTTTTAGAATGGAGGAAATGGAACTGGTAGCCCACGAAGAAACGGCAGTGAACTGATGTCGGGACACGCCAACAGCCTAATTATGGAAAAGGGAGTAAGTAAGTATTCCAGTCAACATTATCAGTTACGCTTACACCCAACATTCTCAATTATTTGTTGGCGTCGAACTTAATTTCCAGTTGCCACAGGTTGACGACTGTCGGTATCTACCCGTTACAAGTAGTGGACGAATAGGTCCTCCAAGACTGAGGGATAATTGTTTGTCAAACGTTTATTATTCCAGTCTTTGATTACAATATCAATTCTTTAGACGATGGCCGGTTTTAGTCCGTAATGACTATCCTCAGATCTTTGGTGCTTCAGCAGCCAGTTGCCATAATGACTGTGGGGACGATGTGGCCTGTTCTACACCTTATTTTAGATCTATGTGACCATGCTGTGCTGATTATATTTATATGTTCTGTCGATGCCATTGTGGCCTTATAACTTTAGGACATGGTGACAGAGAAAGATCTGAGGATGGTCATTACAGACTGCAACCGGTCATCGTCTAAAGAATTGATATTGTGATCAAAGACTGGAATAAAAAACATTTGACAGTATTGGATCACTGTTTGTATACGCGACTATGTCGCACTTGGTGATAATTGTTTGTTAAAAGTGCCGAAAGATCTGTCTCTGCCGATTGTGTGAAATCATTGTGATCACGTTAGAACGAGGATATATCCTGGTTTACGTTGAATCGTTTCGCAGCCGTGCAAGTGGCATCTTATTTTCTTTACTACGTCTTATCGATGCAGCAGTATGTCATTACTACTATATTTCTGTGGAGTTTTCGACCTAAAATACGAGTCGGAAAATGAGAGGGTAAGGGAGAAATCCGGATGTGGATCCCACGAATACGCAGTGCGGTGCCTCACAATATTACGACAGCCTGCAAGAAATGTCTCTACCAACAGATTACGAATTGGTCACTGTTTGTGTAATAGTTTCCGGCGTTACTAATCTCCAAATAATTCACTGAACGCAAGGATCCGGAACACTGCTCACGGGGTTCTTAAAATACGATAAACTGCTTGTGAATTGTCATAGTTCCGACTCGTAGACTGCATTTAACTCAACCGTAAAATTATTCTCTAAACCAGTCTGTATTTGATGTTTCATTAACTACATGCGGTGAAAGAACGTGTAGTGTATCACTTATTACCCTGAGATATCATGTTATCCAGTGACACGATATCTTAGAAGTGCCGAGATCTTTCAAATATCGAGTCCTCTCTAAGAGACCCTACATAAAATTACTTTAATTCCATACTATATGAAGATGATTCCTTTTCCTGCCTCTCAGAAGCCATGTATATGTGCAACGCCACATAGTCAGCTACTTAGATACTACAAAATGGTAGTTTATCAAAAAATGGTTCAAATGGCTCTGAGCACTATGGGACTCCACTGCTGTGGTCATTAGTCCCCTAGAACTTAGAACTACTTAAACCTAACTAACCTAAGGACATCACACACATCCATGCCCGAGGCAGGATTCGAACCTGCGACCATAGCAGCCGCACGGTTCCGGACTGCGCGCCTAGAACCGCGAGACCACCGCGGCCGGCGGTAGTTTACCCTCACACACCGAACAACTCACACGAGGCAGAAATGTTTTAGCGCTCTTGGCGACAAATAAAACATACCTTATCAATTCTCTTAATACTGGAACAGGGGTTAGCCAGTTCGATGTCGTAGCGGCGCTCAGTCCTTGAGCGGCTCGTTAGCCTGAATGCAGGTAGCGTGCAGCCATTCGTTCGTCACGGCACTAGAGGGAGGAGTGTGGCTATCCCATAGCTCTGGCCGCCTTTTGCCTCCCCCCCCCCCCCCCCCCCACCCGTGTAGATACTTGCTACTGTTTTTCACAACTAGTTCAGTGCTCCCAGGGTCGTCCTGGAAGGACTGGAACGACGAAAAATCCCCGCTCATACATTGTATTCAACACGGAACCTATAGGGAGGAATCTACCACCTTATAGGTTTACCACCTTAACCGCTAGACCACAAAGACAAGGACCGACGACACAGGTTACTCAATAAAAAAAAAGGTCTAGCATAGTTTATGTATTTGTTCTAGAGATTGGCAGTCACTAACTGATTATACGAGGGTTGTTTTTTAAGTAAGGACCGTTCGAGCGTATAGTCCCGTAGTTCGCGCAGACGCCGCAACAAGCCATCGCGCCACTTGCCGGCATCCTTCCCGTTCACACTGATGCAAGTTGCAGCTCTGTAGCTGATGTGTACGCATCGCTGTGCTACTTTATAATGTTTACAATTGTTGAATCGCCTGCCGCGTGTGAGATACAGTCAGTGATACGTTTTTTGACCGCGAGAACCCTATCAGCTGCAGAAATTCATCGTCAGTTAACAGAAGTTTATGGCTTGAATGCAATGAGTGAAGTTAAAGTGCGTCAATGGGTTAGAGAGTTTAAAAATGGCCGTCAAAACGTCCATGACGAAGAACGCTCAGGCCGGCCCTCTGTGATCACTGATGATTTGGTGGCTGCAGTCGAAACAAAGATTCGTGAGTACAGAAGATTCACAATTTCCACTCTTTCTTTGGAATTTCTACAAGTTTCAAGATCGGTTTTGTACGAAATTGTGTCTGAAAACCTAAACTTTAAGAAACTGTGTTCTCGGTGGGTACCCAGACTCCTCAGAGAGGACAACAAAGGGAAGAGATTTGCCACTTCATTGGACTTTTTGATTCGTTACGATGAACAAGGGGGTGACATGTTGAGTCAAATTGTCACTGGAGATGAAACATGGGTATCCCATATCACTCCCGAAAGCAAGCGACAATCGATGGAATGGCGACACACAACCTCACCCGTCAAGGTCAAAGGCAAACAGACGCTGTCAAAGCACAAGATTATGGCAACTGCGTTCTGGGACCGGCGCGGTGTTTTGCTAGTGGACTTTATGCCACGAGGACCGACAAGCAACTCAGATGTCTACTGTGCAACTCTAAAAGAAGCTCCGCAGAGCAATTCAAAACAAAGGGCGCGGCATGCTGACAAAAGGAGTTTTGCTCCTGCACGATAACGCTAGGCCTCACACCTCTCAAAAGATTGAGATTTGATTGATTCTTTTGGCTGGAAAGTTTTGGACCATGCACCATACAACCCCGACCTTGCTCCTAGCGATTTTCACCTTTTCCGGTACCTCAAACACCATCTTGGCGGGCAGCGCTTCAGTGACGACGATGAAGTGAAAGCGACCGTGAATTCTTGGCTGTCGGAGCAGGCGGCCGAATTCTTTGAAGAGGGAATTGAAAATCTTAGTTGTATGGTATGACAAGTGCTTAAATAAACATGGCGACTATGTAGAAAAATAGGTAAGAGTGTGTAGAATCAGAAAATAAAAGTTTTTTTTTACAAAAGTATTTGTATCTTTAAAAAAAACGGCCCTTACTTAAAAAACAACTCTCCTATATATCTGTCTAAAATTTGACACTCAAAAATCAACCAGAATACAAGTGTAAATTACCAGTTCACTGCGCTGTGAAAAACCACGACCAAGGTAAGGTTGTACAGGAAAGAAAAAAAAATCCATCTTGATTTTATAACATTTGGGAAACACCGAGCACGTTAGCTTTCTCTGTATTGTTAAGAACTTTTCCTAGGTAGGAGAACAGTGGCAGGGTGCTGTCAGTCACGTCTGGTCGATTGAGGAGCCACTTGAAAAGGGAAGTAGCGGCAGCCTTGTGAAAATACTTATCATCTTGGAAGAGGAGAGCGCTCACATCATGCTCGTGGTGAAGATGTAGACGAAAGGACAATATCTTTCACCGAAAACGACGAAATATATCCATACATCCTCGCTCACGTTCACTATAACCTGAGCTAATGGAGCCGAGTTGTAGTACGGAAAATGCCCCCCAAAAATCATAAAACCGCGACACACTGCAGGTTGAATGCCTTATTGTCCATCGGTGCAGTCGACTTGTAGCACCTCACAACGCACATACAGCCCGTGTTGTTTGCCCCACTGTCGCTGTGAAAAATGCCCTTTAGCGACGTACCCGACTGCAAATATGTACAGTGCCCAGTTACCTCCACAGCAGTCTGCTAGAAACTGATTGAGATGGACCTACATTCACAGATAGCAGTCGTTCCCTTCATGTTTTGATGCCAATTGACATTGACAAGGAGTGGCGCTCATTTCTGATCCCCGTCGGTTGGAATCATTTCACCACTGTTCTTGCACTGTGTTAGGTGGCTGCTGATGGTAAACTATGTCTTGTAGACACGTTGCACAGTTTGCGTTGATACACCAACAAATAAAAAAAAATCAAATGTGTGTGAAATCTTATGCGACTGCTAAGGTCATCACTCCCTAAGCTTACACACTACTTAACCTAAATTATCCTAAGGACCAGCTCCAACAAATCGACCATCCTAATTGACGGTGCGTTCTTGGGAACGTCCAAAGACGATAGTTCCTTTCGGTGCACTCTTTTAATAGGTTAAACACTATTTTGTCAGATGAGCATATGTGGCTGATCTGAAAACCTTTTTAACTGAAACGAGATACATTCAAGTTAGAACACCGCTTTTTTTCCTCAGAAAATAATCACATGCGGACTGTGTATCTTGTGTCACTTCTCGATGTAATCTCCCTGCAGCAGTACACGCTTTTCACACTGTCGACGCCACGGTTCCATGGCCTCTTTAAGAGTCTGGTTTGACCATTGGAAAATCACTGATGAAATAGCGGTACGGCTAGTGAATGTACGACCACAGAGGGTGTCTTTCATCTTTGGATACAGCCCAGAGTATCTGGGAACCAGGTTAGGTGAGTAAGAGGAGCTGTTGTCTGGAAGAATCAGCACCGTCTTGTTCGTACGATGCGCTGGGGCATTGTCTTGCTGAAAAAGCGCTCTTGCAGCCTTTTCAGGCCATGTTTTACGCAATGCTTGTAGAAGCTTATTCTACAAGACACCTTCGTAGAACGCACCTGTCACCGCAATGCCCTTTGGAACCCAGTCCGTAAGACACTAGCCACCACAATTTTTTCACCTCTGGCGCATACCCAAAATTGTTTTGGTGACATTGAATGTGTGTGCTTCCAATGAGCTAACTGGTGCTTCGTTTCAGGATTGAAAAACGGCATCCATACCTCATTCATTGTCACAGTCGGTTAAAAGGAAGTTGTAGCCATGCTGTCACCAGGCGTCAACATTGCCTGGCAACATGCCACCCGCGTAACCTTGTGATGGTTCGTCAGCTTTAGTGACACGCAGCTGGAGGACATTTCCCGCATTTTGAGGTCGACGTGCTGGGTTGTGTGCACAAATCACCCTAAAATGCCAACTTTGGAGGCAATGTGTTGGACGCTCATTCGACGATTCCCCGAAACAGCTTTCTCCTCTTGCGCGATAATGTCAGCTGACCGGACGGTGCGAGACCGAGAGTGTTTTGATTTGTTGTTCAAATGGTTCAAATGGCTCTGAGCACTATGGGACTGAACTTCTGAGGTCATCAGTCCCGTAGAACTTGGAACCACCTAAACCTAACTAACTTATGGACATCACACACATCCATGCCCGAGGCAGGATGCGAACCTGCGACCGTAGCGGTCGCGCTGTTCCAGACTGTAGCACCTAGAACCGCTCGGTCACGATTTATTTCGCTTTGTGTGAACTATGCAACCACGGACGAAAACTAGACACATCCATGACACTGTCACCACATGTCTCACACAGATTTCAGTCGGTGTCACACCAGGCAGAAAACGAATGACTAAACGCTGTCCTTGTAATGGAAACATTGCCATTGTATGAGATGAAAAGCAGAGCTGACGCTATAGTTCTCTGGGCCGTACAGTGTTGCCATCTCTGTTACATTTTTCACAACGAGTTCAGGTTTAAGCCTAGTTTGCACGACGGCACTACGTTGCAGGCAACTGCACTACCGACCACTGCGCATGCGCAACTTGTTGGTAAAACTATTAACACTTTCGTCGTGTTCCAACTTTGGCGACACTAGTTGCATGAGTTTTGAGGTGTGTTCTTAGAGTGTAGACAAACTGAAATATGAAGTGGGGAACGGAGAATAATGTTCGCTTTTTGGATATCTACGCTTTCCATAGGTGTTTGTGAGATTTCAGTGATGCTGATTACAAAAATATGCTACGTATTGCTGTCGCTGAGACCGTTATGTGCGATCATAACATAGATGGTTTGACAATATCTGAGCTGCAAGGCAAAATTTATTGAGTTAGGAGCACATATACAATTGAATTAAGAAAAATACAAGCAAGCCTAATTCTAGCTGTGGTAATGCTCTCGTCTACAAGTCTAAAATCCCATCGTTCGAGTTGGCCAATTCTTTGTTAAGGAATATTGTTGACAGGAGGGAAGCCTATAAAAATTCAAGAAGCTGCATTCTTTATTCAATATTCATCTACACTCCTGGAAATTGAAATAAGAACACCGTGAATTCATTGTCCCAGGAAGGGGAAACTTTATTGACAAATCCGGGGGTCAGATACATCACATGATCACACTGACAGAACCACAGGCACATAGACACAGGCAACAGAGCATGCACAATGTCGGCACTAGTACAGTGTATATCCACCTTTCGCAGCAATGCAGGCTGCTATTCTCCCATGCAGACGATCGTAGAGATGCTGGATGTAGTCCTGTGGAACTTGCCATGCCATTTCCACCTGGCGCCTCAGTTGGACCAGCGTTCGTGCTGGACGTGCAGACCGCGTGAGACGACGCTTCATCCAGTCCCAAACATGCTCAATGGGGGACAGATCCGGAGATCTTGCTGGCCAGGGTAGTTGACTTACACCTTCCAGAGCACGTTGGGTGGCACGGGATACATGAGGACGTGCATTGTCCTGTTGGAACAGCAAGTTCCCTTGCCGGTCTAGGAATGGTAGAACGATGGGTTCGATGACGGTTTGGATGTACCGTGCACTATTCAGTGTCCCCTCGACGATCACCAGAGGTGTACGGCCAGTGTAGGAGAGCGCTCCCCACACCATGATGCCGGGTGTTGGCCCTGTGTGCCTCGGTCGTATGCAGTCCTGATTGTGGAGCTCACCTGCACGGCGCCAAACACGCATACGACCATCATTGGCACCAAGGCAGAAGCGACTCTCATCGCTGAAGACGACACGTCTCCATTCGTCCCTCCATTCACGCCTGTCGCGACACCACTGGAGGCGGGCTGCACGATGTTGGGGCGTGAGCGGAAGACGGCCTAACAGTGTGCGGGACCGTAGCCCAGCTTCATGGAGACGGTTGCGAATGGTCCTCGCCGATACCCCAGGAGCAACAGTGTCCCTAATTTGCTGGGAAGTGGCGGTGCGGTCCTCTACGGCACTGCGTAGGATCTTACGGTCTTGGCGTGCATCCGTGCGTCGCTGCGGTCCGGTCCCAGGTCGACGGGCACGTGCACCTTCCGCCGACCACTGGCGACAACATCGATGTACTGTGGAGACCTCACGCCCCACGTGTTGAGCAATTCGGCGGTACGTCCACCTGGCCTCCCGCATGCCCACTATACGCCCTCGCTCAAAGTCCGTCGCGGCATGCTACCAGTGTTGGAGACTGCGATGGAGCTCCGTATGCCACGCAAACTGGCTGACACTGACGGCGGCGGTGCACAAATGCTGCGCAGCTAGCGCCATTCGACGGCGAACACCGCCGTTCCTGGTGTGTCCGCTGTGCCGTGCGTGTGATCTTAGATTGTACAGCCCTCTCGCAGTGTCCGGAGCAAGTATGGTGGGTCTGACACACCGGTGTCAATGTGTTCTTTTTTCCATTTCCAGGAGTGTAGTTGTGACTCCTGCAATATTGGAACGTGCTTACACTCTCATTCGAGATGATCAACAGATCACAATAAAACACCTCGCTGTTTGATGTCCTCCATCATGATGCAACAATCAACTCTCAAGCGTACTGTGCTACCATCAGGAAGTTGAAGATGTGTCTTCAGTGTGTTCGTTGCCACAAAAATGCAAACGAACTTCTGCTTCTCAATGACAATGGAAGGCCTCACACAAGACTGCGTGGTCACAGAACTTCATTGGACCGTTCTTCCTGCTGTCCCCTACAGCCGGATCTCGCACCTTCTGATTTCCATCTGTTTGGTGGATGCACTCCTCGAGACGTTGGCCTTGACAGCAAACAGTAGAATGGTACATCTACATCTACATCTACATTTATACTCTGCAAGCCACCCAACGGTGTGTGGCGGAGAACACTTTACGTGCCACTGTGATTAACTTCCTTTCCTGTTCCACTCGCGTGTGGTTCGCGGGAAGAACGACTGCCGGAAAGCCTCTGTGCGCTCTCGAATCTCTCTAACTTTACATTCGTGATCTCCTCGGAAGGTATAAGTAGGGGGAAGCAATATATTCGATACCTCATCCAGAAACGCACCCTCTCGAAACCTGGACAGCAAGCTACACCGCGATGCAGAGCGCCTCTCTTGAAGAGTCTGCCACTTGAGTTTGCTAAACATCTCCGTAACGCTATCACGCTTACCAAATAACCCTGTGACGAAACACGCCGCTCTTCTTTGGACCTTCTCTATCTCCTCCGTCAACCAGACCTGGTACAGATCCCACACTGATGAGCAATACTCAAGTATAGGCCGAACGAGTGTTTTGTAAGCCACCTCCTTTTTTGATGAACTACATTTTCTAAGGACTCTCCCAATGAATCTCCACCTGGCACCCGCCTTACCAACAATTAATTTTATATGATCATTCCACTTCAAATTGTTCCTCACGCATACCCCCAGATATTTTACAGAAGTAACTGCTGCCAGTGATTGTTCTGCTATCATATAATCATACAATAAAGGATCCTTCATTCTATGTATTCGCAATACTTTACATTTGTCTATGTTAAGGGTCAGTTGCCACTCCCTGCACCAAGTGCCTATCTTCCTGCATTTAGCTGCAATTTTCTAATGCTGCAACTTCTCTGTATACTACAGCATCATCCGCGAAAAGCAGCATGGAACTTCCGACACTATCTACTAGGTCATTCATATATATATTGTGAAAAGCAGTGGTCCCATAACAATCCCCTGTGACTCGCCAGAGGTTACTTTAACGTCTGTAGACGTCTCTCCACCGAGAACAACATGCTGTGTTCTGTTTGCTAAAAACTCTTCAATCCAGCCACACAGCTGGTCTGATATTCCGTAGGCTCTTACTTTCTTTACCAGGCGACAGTGCGGAACCGTATCGAACGCCTTCCGGAAGTCAAGGAAAATGGCATATACCTGGGAGCCTGTATCTAATTTTTCTGGGTCTCATGAACAAATAAAGCGAGTTGGGTCTCACACGATCGCTGTTTCCGGAATCCATGTTGATTCCTACAGAGTAGATTCTGGGTTGACAGAAATCACATGATACGCGAGCAAAAACATGTTCTAAAATTCTACAACAGATCGATGTCAGAGATGTAAGCCTATACTTTTGCGCATCTGCTCGACGACCATTCTTGAAAACTGGGACTACCTGTGTACATCCTAGTAAGGTGGCATAAGGCGTCTCATTGAACGGGGATTTTGTTAAAAACAGGGTTTTGTAGCCAAAGAGTGGGGAATAATATGGTGTATTGGAATCCTGAACAAAATTTCAGATAAAAATGTGTTGCCTTACTTATTACATCCTGCTCGTGTGTAGATACAGATAGGGGCGGTACGGGTTAAGGAGTGGGCCTACGGCAGCGACGGCGCGTCTGTTTTTGCGCGGCTCGCAAAACGGCGCCTGTCCGTGGCGCGGTGAAAGGTCGCGGTTCGTTAAGCCGCGATGACTGCATCGCCGGCGGAATGGCATCACCCCGCCCGGTCGGAGCAACTATTTTTAAGCCGTGCGGCCTCTTTGTTCTATTTATAATCGTAAGTCGTCAACGCAAATGTCTCGGGGCCGTTCTCAGTTTCAGGAAATTACTGGTCATAAACTGCTCCGACAGCAAGTGGGACAGCAGGGCGCGCATGGTGACTAATTGGTGTCGGCTATCCTCTCTGTCTCGCCTCTTTGTTTGTTCGTTTGTCTGCTCTCACCTTCTGTTTCGCCCTGGGTTTCTGATTACACGTGACCGCTGTTTGTAGCCTTCTGTCTTCTCTCCTGCTGACTGCGCTCTAGCAGACAAGAGGTTTGTGTCTTTTACCAAATTCGAACGAAGAGATGGAGCGCTCTTCGTGTAATAGCAGTCATCGAGCCTTTATGCTTCAGTAACAGTTTTGTGCCTTAGTTTAACGATTTACAGGAAACTGTCACGAAAACCGATTCAGACATTATTTAGCGAGGCTTGATCGTTTAAAGCTGAGAGACCTTGAGCTGCGTTTGCGACTATCTGAGTATCCTAGTGGTCCAGGAGCATGTAAGCGATTGGGCTGAGGTACCTCAGCGATCAGAAATCAGTATATCTTTATACAGGGACAGATATTGCTAGAAGTGAAGGACAGTGAGACACGCGTCTAGTGAGCGGGATCCAGTCGTTCTGTTCAGTAAGCGGACAGATCGCAGTTTATTTGCCGGGGAAACAGGTGTTTGCGTGGGCGTGGAGTCTGTAGACAGTTATACCGAAATTCAGGTTTAAATGGTTCTGAGCACTATGGGTCTTAACATCTGAGGTCATCAGCCCCATAGACTTAGAAGCACATAAACCAAACTAACCTAAGGACATCACACACATCCATGACCGAGGCAGGGTTCGAGCCTGCGACCGTTGCAGCACCGCGGTTCCGGACTGAAGCGCCTAGAATCGCTCGGCCACACCGTGACGGAAGGTGGGGACACCAAATATACCTACAGTGCTGGCCAGTAAAGTACCCCGAGTTAAGGTACAGGGGTTGTAAGAAAAATATGGAAAGACCGACAACACAGTATCATGCCTAAGAGGGTGCATGAAGTCAGCTGACATTCAAAACTACTTCGAGTCATCTCGGAGTGGATAAATTCAGGCTCAAATGATTCAAATGGCTCTGAGCACTATGCGACTTAACATCTCAGGTCATCAGTCCTCTAGAACTTAGAAGTACTTAAACCTAACTAATCTAAGGACAACACACACATCCATGCCCGGGGCAGGAATCGAACCTGGGACCGAAACAGCAGCGCGGTTCCGGACTGAAGCGCCTAGAACCGCTCGGTCAAAACGGCCGGCTACATTCAGGACCAATATGGTTTTCAAGGGAGCATTAAACCATCTTACTTCCAAAATTTGTGGCAAGTTCAAGTAACGATTATGGATGTGGATAGCAATCACCTACCACAGAGGCTCAATAATATTGAGATCTGGTCACTATGGCGGCCAAGGAAGATGCGAACCTTCCTTGTAGTGCTCACAATAGCCGCCGTGGACGATGCGAGCTGTGTGAACAGGGGCTCTATCATCTTGCAACATAGCAGCACCATTAGCAAAAAAACATTGTGTCGTGAGATGGACCTGATCATCCAAAATGCTCACATAACCCGTGGAAGTAATGCGACCTTGCAGAGTATCCATGGGGGTCATGGAATACCACAATACGGTTGCCGAAATCATCACCGAACCCTCCGCAATGTTTCACTTTTGGGACGTAAACTTCGCCAGAAGTGGGAAACAGCGTGAAACAATTATTTTCGGCCATAATGGCTATGTTTGTGAACCGTGACTGTGTGAGATAACTATTTATTTCCAGTTTCTGCTACCAGTCACTTTTTTATTTTATGTTTAATCTAACATAACGTGTTCTGTTCATCTTCAGGCGTTTATACATACACACATAAAGAGAAATGTTACATAAAAATAAACAGTCTTAAACTAGATTAATCTGGAACTCTTTATCCATTGTTTGTGTGGCATTTGAGAGAGAGGGGGGGGGGGGAGGGGGGCAGTGTATGGCTAGAAATCGAAATCAGTGATGTCCTCTGATGGTGTTCTTCCTTATGGTTGACTATGTACGTTATCACAGCCTGTATAGGATGCAGATAAATTTGCATCAGTTATGTGTTACGAGAATAGTGTGAAAGGCTTTTATATGACAGTTAATCACTTACGATTTCATCATCTTCCTGCTTCACTTGCTTCACTGGTGTAAGGATGGAGCTGTTGATTGACATTACACTATTGCACATTGCATTTTGTCACTGATTGCCAATGTAATTCACTGCAGAAATTGCTTCGACGTTACGCACACAACAGAAGATGGCGGACTGTACATGTGAGTCTGTATTGATTATCGAGGTTTTGTATTGATATTCCTGGTACTGTCAGATTTATAGTCATTTATTTACATTGACATATATTGAATCTATTGAGTTAGAACTGGCTTAAGACTGTTGAAGAATTCTGAGTTTTTGAATTCTGTTATTTCATTAAGAATGTTATCTTGATGCTTTGTATTATGTGTGAAAATTTCCATTTCTTCCATGATATCCATTCTATTACTTTTTCCTATTTTGTGTAAAATTTCGAGGTTGTCTTCTATTTTCAATTGGTGACCGGTGTCTTTAATGTGAGTTGCTACTGCTGATTTGTTATATTTATCAAGCCTGTAGCAAAATGGTTAAAGTGGCTCTGCGCAGTATGGGACTTAACATCTGAGGTCATCAGTCCCCTAGAACATAGAACTACTTAAACCTAACTAAACTAAGGACGTCACACACATCCATGCCTGAGGCAGGAATCGATCCTGCGACCATAGCGGTCGCGCGGTTCCAGACTGAAGCGCCTAGAACCGCTCGGCCACACCGGCCATGCCTGTAGCAGTCTAAATGTTCTTTGAATCGGGTTCTGAAATTTCTGCCTGTTTGGCTGATATAATATTTATTACATTACAGTGTGAAACAAGACTCATCCTATCAAATGACTTTTCGCATTGTTCCATAGTCCAAGTTTTGTGGCTTCGGCACCACCCATCTCTCGAGACCATCTCGAACAACGCTCTCCATCGTACATGTAAGTGGTTTTGGTGCCTTCGTTTCGTCAAACGATTTGCGTTGCAGCGAGTGTACTTGTAGGTCGGCTGTGGTGTGCGTACTGTAAGACCTACGGTACACACACAATCAGATTATTTGACTTGTCGCTCTAACGAAGTAGGCGAGTGTTAGCAATATGTCTCGTGGTCTTATCGTGGCGTGTTTAACTTCTGCCGTTAGGTCAGACGATAGAAATGCCACTTGCGCGCTTAGAGTAGCAGATTGACGGTGACCAACTTTAAACAGAACTTGTTTAATTTTCACACACATTTATTAAATTAATAAAAAACATAAACATTACTTAACTTGATTCTGGATGCTATTTACAATTGACAAGCTGAAGTTCATTTGGTATTGGTACGTTAATCTTATTCTCACGTATCTCTCTGATACTTGACAAAAGTGTCTATACATTTATCTTCATGGCTATGTACAGGAATATGGTAATCTTATTAGGCGCAGACTGAAACTTGACTATAGACTGGTACAGACTAATGCAGATTGGTACAGACTAATGCAGACAAATGCAGACTGACTAATCGGAGGTCTGTCACTCATTATAATACCTCGCGCGTTCAGGTATCACTGCGTGAGTGTGATCCGCGAGGAGAAAAGGTTCTACGTTAGCAGCAATCTCATTGGCTGCGTTACGTATTAATCCGCGGATCGGCGGAAGCAGAATTTGTTCCGTCTCTAAGACAGCGCCATCTCGTAGTGTGGAGACGGACGAGCGGTGTGCCTGCACTGTTGTGCTTAGCGGGGCGCGCTCTATTGGGAAAGTTGTGTACGCGCTGACTACGCGGAACTATGTACACAGCGTCGGCTGATTCTAATGTACGTGTTGTCGAAGTAAGAGCAGCCGGCAGAGCAGCAGTTACTATTTGTTTTAAAATCCGTTGGTTGGATGACTATTGAACGGCAGATTAGCACAAAGGCGTGCGTGTTATTTTGGGTTATTGCCATCGAGCAAAGTCCCTTGTATATGGCTGTAAAAATTTTTTTGCAACCAATTATTCTGTTATTAGTAAAACTTGTATTTGTAAAGCTAGTCATTTATATGTACTTCCTTATATACGTGCACTTATTAAATGCACTCACTCAACAGTAACTGGTTTGTCTATTTTATTGTTTATCAATTTCTTAACGTATATTGATTGATCTTTGGTTGGTGTTTACCGTGTCTTCTGTGTTCTGTTTGTGTTCCAGTTTCTGCGAGTTGAGGTGCATGGGTGCGGCGCCATGTCCCCCTTCGATGCACAGAAGCTGTGACGTGCCGTCTGATGGAAAGTGACTCCCGGTTGGGCCCCTGCGTTGAGGTGTTGTTTGGACAGCTGGTCTGCTGCTTCCGACATTTAAATTAAGTCACCCTTGCCCAGGGCAGCCTGTGGTCACTGCCCGTTTGATAAACGTAACTTATTTCATGTATCTTTTTTTTTTTTTTAAAAAAAAAAGGTTTTAAATTTATTGATTATGAATTGTAATTATAATCACGTGTTGTGCTGGTTGGGTTTTTGGGGGTTCTAAATGAACTGATGCTTTTCGTAAATCGTCTTTATATTGTAAATTATATTTTTAAAAAACGTTTGTGCCATTTCTTTAAATCAGCTTCAGACTTTAATTTATTTGAAAGCTCTGTGGCTCATCTCTTTAAGTCTGTTGGTAATTATTATCTGTTGTCTTACTTGAGAAGCAAGATATCTGCAATATTTTATAAAAGATGCCCACGTTGATTGTCTGTTACCTGTTTTGAATAAACAATGAGTTTGGTAGTTGTTGTTTAAGGAGTGACATTACAGGGGCCTTGATCTTCCATCCTAAGTGTTGTGTACCCCTCATCCCCACTTCCTAAGTTACACCGTGTGTGCTGTACAAGTCTTCGATACGATGCCTCTTGAAACAACAAACACTTCACATCGTTTTGTTACGGTGCCACCCATCGTCCGAGCACCAACAATTTGCCCAGGTCAGCTCCGACATAATGCATTCGAAACCACACAGAACACTATTCAGACCACGACTGATACCTGAGGATGTTGCACATTTGCCGTTAGTGGCCAAATACAACAGATAAACACCTGCATCCTTGCCTAACAAAATGGTTCAAATGGCTCTGAGCACTGTGGGACTTAACTTCTGAGGTCATCAGTCCCCTAGAACTCAGAACTACTTAAACCTAACTAACCTAAGGACATCACACACATCCAATCCTGAGGCTGGATTCGAACCTGCGGCCTAACATCTGCATTTATGTTCAAGCACGTGTTTCTCTCACCGTTTACATAGTTTTTTCCAGGTCCTGTAAATTGATTGACCTAAGATGCAAGTTGCACATAAAAATGACGGAAATATGGTTTCAGGCTGAGATTCGTTAGAAGAATCTTAAGGAAGAGCATCCACGAAGAAAGTGGATTTCAAAACAGTTGTTCGACCGATTTTTGAACACTGCTCTATAGCTTAGGGACCTTCCCAGGCTGTAGTGATTAAAGAGAGGGACAAGATCCAACGAAGAATGGCACGTTTTGTCACGGGATCGTTCAGTCGGCATGAGGTCATTATGAGACGTTCAACAAACTCCAGTCGTAGACTCTAGAAGAGAGGCGTTGTTCATCGCGGAGAAGTTTACAATTGCAAGTCAGAGGGAACCTGTCGGGCAACATATTACTTCCATCTACATGCGCTTCAACGAGAAAACGAGATAAATTAGTGTTTACACGAAAGTTTACCGACAATCATTCTTCTCATGCATCATTTCCCAATGGGACAGGGAACGGGAGAAATTGTTGGTAGCAGAAGCACCCTCCGCCAAGACTGTAAAATGACTTGTGTAGAATATACCGGGTGATCAAAAAGTCAATATAAATTTGAAAACTTAATAAACCACGGAATAATGTCGATAGACAGGTAAAAATTGACGCACACGCTAGGAATGACATGGGGTTTTATTAGAACAAAAAAAATCCCATATTGCTAGACGCGTGAAAGGTCTCTTGCGCGCGTCACTTGGTGATAATCGTGTGCTAAGCCGCCATTTTCGTCATGCTTGGCCTTCCAGATCCCCAGACCTCAGTCCGTGCGATTATTGACTTTGGGGTTACCTGAAGTCGCAAGTGTGTCGTGATCTACCGACATCTCTAGGGATGTTGAAAGACAACATCCGACGCCATTGCCTCACCATAACTCCGGACATGCTTCACAGTGCTGTTCACAACATTATTCCTCGACTACAGCTATTGTTGAGGAATCATGGTGGTCATATTGAGCATTTCCTGTAAAGAACATCGTCTTTGCTTTGTCTTAATTGGTTATGCTAATTATTGCTATTCTGATCAGATGAAGCGCCATCTGTCGGACATTTTTTGAACGTTTGTATTTGTTTGGTTCTATTAAAACCCCATGTCATTGCAAGCATGTGTGTCAATTTGTACCTCTCTATCTACATTATTACGTTATTGATTCAGTTTTCAAATTTATACTGACTTTTTGATCACCCGCTATATAGATGTAGAACACCATAAACGCGGTTTGCAACTAACGTCAAATGAAGTTTACTTTATGCTTAAACATGCAAATGATAGGCATTTCAGTGCAACTGGACAGTGTAAGTAGCAGTAACGCCTTCTGCATTCTGTTTATGAGTAAAAATTACATAATTGGTTTCTCAACCTTAAGTTCCGTTTGAATGAAGAAATGTAGAAGCCAAGAACTGTGTGTCTAAAGACACAATCGAGCTTTCTTTCGAGTGATGGCAGCGATGCAACTAACTGGTAATGACTTCTCCTCCGTTCCTAATCATTTACAAGAGAAAAAATATTTCATTAATATGAGGTTTCTCATTCTTCGTTAAAGATGGCAAATAGATGAAAACTAATGTTCGAGTGATACAGGCGTTTTATCTAACCGCAAACATGTTCGATATTTATGCAGTTGGAGATTCGAGCGGCCACGAAACACTACGCTACTGTTTTTGTTTTGCGGAGGGGAATATTGTCACACACAGATTGTTCTGCTTTTACACTGTTGTCACGATATTAGGAGCATGCCACTGTCTAGAATAGTCTGTCAGAACTGCTAGCCTGATCCCAAATGACGTAAAACAGATCCAAGCGCCACGTCACAACACAACACAATTGAAGTGTCGTCACAACACTTGTTGGCAAACATCTGTAGATCCAAGCGTCTGTGTACTCCATCACGTACTGTGATGCAACACTTCATGAAACATTTTCGCACTCCTCCACAGATAAATGGAGCTATTTGCACCACCCTATGAGACGTAGGATATTCAGTCTGACGGTCCTACGCCGCGCGGGATTAGCCGAGCGGTCGGGGGACTTAGGCATGGACTGTGAGGCTGGTTCCGGCGGAGGTTCCAGTTCTCCCACGGGCATGGGTGTGTGTGTTTGTCCTTAGGATAATTTAGGTTAAGTAGTGTGTAAGCTTAGGGATTGATGACTTTAGCAGTTATGTCCCATAATATTTCACACACATTTGAATATCTGACGGTCCTATAACCTCTCTAAGAGGCAGTCTGACACTGACCTGTGCACGTGATCTGCAACGGAAATGCTCCGCAATAGATGAAAATGGTGTCCACTGTCTGGTTCGTACAATAGGTTTTAATATTTCTAGGGATGCTGGAAATTAATTTCTTAGGAATAATAGAACTTCCCGTACTTGGTGTTTCTCTGATGTACTGTTTACAAAATGGAGCGAACAAATGGCTTAGGTAGATTTCACTCGTGCCAACTCTCTCTTATGATATTCCAGAGTCAATGTTCCTCTACAATCGTGCTATGTTCAAACTCAGCCACATGTTTCGAAAAATTTATTCCAAGGGAAAGCTCGTCAATGTTGATACATTGCAGTTGCACGTATATACCCTTGATTGCACAGCCGAAGACCTTTAGCAGCACTTTAGATTTGAGAGAACATTGAGTATCAGTGTCTCGAATATAGATTTTGATTTAGCCTAATTTAGAAAAAAATATCTGCAGACCTCCGCGAAAAAGTAAAAAATAAATAAAACGTCATTGAAATCTATATTAAAATTCATAAAGACGTACGGTCTAAGTCAAATCAAGACTTCCGTAACGACAGTAGGAAGTCCAGTCGGTAATCGAACCCCATGATCTGCTATGTCAAACTGCCGAGGTACTTAAATCTGTAAAAATGGTAAGAAAACAAACTTACTTTAGTCAGTAATGCAAAATGTAAGATGCGATTCACCTTCAGGTGCTTTCCATCAGTTTTATATCACTAAAACAGGTTACCACTCATCCTACTAAGTGCACAAAGGTATTTTGTAAAGTGATATGTTGTGCTAGAATACAGCTCTAATGTCTTGCAAAACAAAGGCGAAAAGAAAATTACTGTTTCCAGTAGTGATTTCATAGTCGTTACGTACAGCACTTTTAAAGACTATGTAACCACTACTGAAGACAGGAAGAAATTATTGTCTTTTTTGCCTTAGTTTTTTAGTGCCGCTACCCAGTGTATGAGCAAAAATTATGTCTTTAGCAAAAGTAATGAGAAGCAGTGTAGAAGATGCTGTGGAGCACTGCGTTAACAGTTGAGAGCTGATATCCGCCAGTGTGGTGACTTATGGATCACAATTACAGTCACACAAGGGGATTGCGAAGCCAGGACAGGCCGGCCGTTGTGGCCGAGTGGTTCTAGGCACTTCAGTCTGGAACCGCGTGACCGCTACTGTAGCAGGTTCAAATCCTGCCTCGACCATGGATGTGTGTGATGTCCTTAGGTTAGTTAGTTAGGTTTAAGTAGTTCTAGGTTGTAGGGGACTGATGACCTCAGATGTTAAGTTCCATAGTGCTCAGAGCCATTTGAACCATCAATTTGAAACCAGGATAGCTGGGTGCAGAGGTAAATTATGGCGCACAGCGGTAACCATGTAGCGTGCAGGGGGATGTCACCACACCAGAGCAGGTCTCTATAGGGTGTCTGGGTACACAGGACATTCTAGTAAATTCTAATAAATATTCTATAAATATTTTAAATATTAGTAAATAAAAGAACAACAATAAAATAAAATCTAATAATTCTAATAATTTTTTTCCAGATTGAATGATGGCTCTGTCCAAAGAAGAACGAATGAAGTTGGTACTCTTAAGTGTAGGAGAGGGATGGATGGATATAACAATATTCATAGACTTCTTTAAAAGCGCTGAGACTATAACCATTAATAACTTACTAAATTATCAAGAAATAACAATACATTCAGAAAAAAATAGTGTGTTGGACAAATCCCGTTCCGACCGACCAAAGACTTCATATGAGGCTATATTGGCTAAGACTGATGCTACCTCAAAGAAATCGCTTCGTCGGATATCCACAGAGTTGGGTGTTCCAAGGTCAGCCATCCACAAAATCCTGGCAGAGGTGAGGTTTCATTCATACAATATGTAAGTAGGCTGTTTGAGTTTTTTGTATTTGTAACGCCACGTAGCGCTCTGTATGAAATTCACTGGCTGTGCTATGTGCAGTCTGTGGCTAGTTTGCATTGTTGTCTGCCGTTGTAGTGTTGGGCTGTTGGCTGTTAACAGCGCGTAGCGTTACACAGTTGGAGGTGAGCCGCCAGCAGTGGTGGATGTGAGGAGAGAAATGGCGGAGTTTTGAAATTTGTAAGACTGGATGTCATGAACTGCTATATATATTATGACTTTTGAACAATGCATTGTTTGTTCTCAATCAAAATCTTTCTTTTGCTAACTGTGCCTATCAGTAGTTAGTGCCTTCAGTAGTTTGAATCTTTTATTTAGCTGGCAGTAGTGGCGCTTGCTGTATTCAGTAGTTCGAGTAACGAAGATTTTTGTGAGGCAAGTGATTTGTGAAACGTATAGGTTAATGTTAGTCAGGGCCATTCTTTTGTAGGGATTTTTGAAAGTCAAGATTGCGTTGCGCAAAAATTTTTGTGTGTCAGTTTAAGCACAGTAATTCATTAAGTGTTCAAAGGGGACGTTTCATATGTCGACACTTAGCCGAGGATACCTCACTGGAATCTTCTGATTTTTTTCTTGTAGTTTGTGTAATTAGTGTAGCTATTGTTTACTGCTAGCGCGTAATTGTAGAGAGAATCTCCTTTGTAGTTGCAGTCTTTCATTGTTGTACAGTAAAACAGTTGTGGCATGGATATAGATTTGCACCAAGTATTTCGCAGCTGCACTTGCAATTAACTAGATATTACTTTCAGTGCTATGTTAATGTCTTCTCTTATTTTTGCTCTTCAAATTGTGCTTTTCTGTATAATCGTGTGAAATATTGTGACAATAATGGCGTGTGAAACACTAGGCTCCAAAGTAAACTGAGAAATAATAGTGACGACGAGAGTAGCTTATCAGCACCACTATGTAGTGAATTAACAGACATTCGAAGTAGTAGTTTGGTAATTGTGCATAGGGAAATGGAGAGGGCGGCAAATAATGGTGTAGACAATGAAACAAGTAGTGAACAGGGAACCATTCTAGATTGATCGGTCGGCAACAGCTCGCCTCAGGAATCCGAAATGACAGAACACAATATTGCAAATACTGTAGACTTAGGTTATGGGTCCTCACCGTTTTCTCAAATGAGTCAAGACACATTTTCTGCTTGTCAAAATGTGAATGTTGGCGGTGAAAATGCACTGCCAAAAAGCATAGAGAAACAGATTCCAGACACTAATACATTATTATTGCAATTAATGCAACAAATGGAACAAAATCAGAGACAAACACAGCAAAAGCTTCAAAAGTTAGACATCACACTTGAACAAACATGTGAAGATTTCACTACTGAGTTACATATCATTGAATCGAAATGTCAAAATATCTGTAATGATGTAAAAACACAGATTTGTGAGCATTTTCAACCTATTTTTTCGCGGCATAAAAATGCATTACAGAATCACGAAGCAGCCATAAAAGAACTGCAAATTATTGTTCATGAAAATCATGAGACCTTGCAAGCTAAAATTGACTCAGTTGCATCTATCGATTCGGTTACGCAACTTGCAAAAACTCAAGAAAACTTAAAGGAGACAGTAGATACTCTGAAAATTGGTTGAGAAAGACACATGGAGTAAATTAGTTCATTATCAGATAAAGTAGTTGAACTTTCGGATCAGCTAAATAATTTATCTACGAAGGTAGATAATAATCTGAATGACACAAAACCGGTAGTCTTTTAATGACACAGAAGAGTGCGAACAAATTAGGAAATTCAAACAAAATCAGAATCAAATTAATACACAACACCAAAGAGAAATCCGGGACGTACAAGATCAGCTGACACAGGTAAAACAAGAATTACGTATTTCAGAGGACCTCGCGCTCCAATACGGGAAGAGGGACATAGAAATACGGAACAGCCACAAAATAATAACACAGGGCACTTCGGAAATTATGAAAGAAATTGGCAAGGTACACCGAATTTTGAGATGGAACCGCCGAAACGACGTAACAATGACCGACTTGCGACTCGCCGACATGATGATTTTGACTATACGCTGTTCATTACTACACGTAAATTCAAAACATTTAAGAATTCTGGCAACGACATTCATCCACAAGCGTGGCTTCATCAATTCTCTCATTGTTTTCCTCCCAACTGGTCATTAGAACACAGATTAGAATTTATGTGTGACTACTTAGAGAATGAACCAGCTGTAAGAATGCGATCGGTCATTCACGCTTGCCACAGTGAAGGAGAATTTTATCATGCTTTCCTCTCAGCATATTGGTCTCAAGCTACACAAGACCGAGTAAAACATGGCATCATAATGATGAAACATTTCGAACAATCTGAATTTTCCAGTCTTGTGAAATATTTCCAAGACATGTTGCACAAGAATCAGTAGCTGTCAAATGCGTGCAGCCCCTCAGAACCCATCCGAATTTGCTTAATCAAATTGCCTGAACATTTACGACATATTGTTTTGGGAGGGCGTTGCAAAGACAACATTGAAGCTTTTCAGGGACTCTTACAAGAATTAGAAATTGACACTGACAATCGCGGAACCCGAAAAGAGGAACGCAACAATTACAGGTCACATCCGTCGCAATTCCGCGATGAAAGAAATAATAACTGGACACGACAAGGCTATTCTCACAACACAAATCGTGAGCAAAACAGACACCACCCGTATGACAACCGTTGGCAGAGTAGTAATAATTACAGGGAAAGATCACCTCTCCGTGGTAATGACTATCACAGAGACAATCAGAGAAACAGACAATCTACATCTACATCTATATCCGTACTCCGCAAGCCACCTGACGGTGTGTGGCGGAGGGTACCCTGAGTACCTCTATCGGTTCTCCCTTCTATTCCAGTCTCGTATTGTACGTGGAAAGAAGGATTGTCGGTATGCTTCTGTGTGGGCTCTAATCTCTCTGATTTTATCCTCATGGTCTCTTCGCGAGATATACGTAGGAGGGAGCAATATACTGCTTGACTCTTCGGTGAAGGTATGTTCTCGAAACTTTAACAAAAGCCCGTACCGAGCTACTGAGCGTGGGAATTAAAATAAATATTATCAGGGGAGGCAGAATAACTTTAAGACGCAACGGTCCAGCGCGCAGTTACGATTCAGGGAGAAATTCTCCACCACGTGACCGACAAGAAAGGAACTATGGAATCTACCGACATGACGACAGACGATATGATCGTAACGACAGACCTGAATTGCATCAGAACTGGCGGGATTCGAACAGAGCAGGGCCCTATTGACAAGGTGAATTTGTAGAAGTTAGGTCTCCAAATCCCAATAACGACGCGCGCCAGCAAAGAGACAATAGGCAATGACTTGCACCGCAGGCAGCCACTTGCGCCGGCTGGCTCAGGGAAAAATAGCATACACGCTAACCTTGAGAAAAATTTTAGCATTCCTTACCGACGTATACAACATGATAACTGCGTTGAAGTCGAAACTTTGCGTACTAGAATGAGTAAAACATTGTTCCAAATTTCACATGTAAAACCGTTTATTAAAAGATAATTTGTTTTTTAACTTAGTCTTTGCCATAAAACTTTTCACTTCACGCTACTAGTACGATTTGCCAGACTTAAGAAGCTGTTACTATGCAACAATGTTTGAAGTTAAATATCCAGTCAAGAACCTGGGCAACTTATTTAGTCAGTAATTACGGATGCATTGTTATAGTGAACAGACAACACAGTGTTGTTATCTGTACATGCTTGCAACAAGTTGCACGATTATGTAACGGCTAGAAGGCTGACATACTTACAACATATACCGGTACTGCTAATGAGATTTTAATGCAACGTTTTGGTTTACTTGAAAATACATTCTAGATTTAAAGTACTTTCTGAGAGATACCAGACGACACAGTGGTTAGTTTATTTGACAGCTACACGATTATATCACGATGCTACTAATATGTGACACAATTTACATTGCTGCTTTTGCGGTGTATCTGTTTTATATCTGCACAGTTTTTCTGTATTATTCTGGAAAGTAAAACATGTTTTAGTAGTAACTTTTGTGGTATAGCTACAATGGGATAGCCTTTTCCGCAGCACAACAATATGTTACATTATAGTACTTTCTTGATCACGGTAAAGTACGTAATAACTACGATATCTATACGCAAAGCATTTCACTTTCGTTTATGATGAGGTAAGTACATTGACTTCAGCAGAACTTTGCTTACAGAGGACGATAACTACGACACTTCCACAGAATTATCTTACAGCAAGACGCATATTTAGCGCTACAGGACACGCATTTGAGAGATGAATTTTGTACTTAAGCCATTTATTTTTCAAGATTTTTGAATTACAAAGATAGTTTTCCATGATACATCTCATTCCATTGCTGTAATCTGTAATACCTGAGGGTATAATTACATTAATCCTCAGGGGGGGGGTGCCCAATTACTTTGTGTACCATGTGTGTGGCTAGCACAAGGAGCCCTAGCTAATATGGTATTTTCTTATACAACTTTACACATATTTCTGTAACACAGAATTACACAGCTATCTAATCATTTAACTGAGAGAAACATATATTTTTTGTACTACATCAGTGACACATGTTTACACAATTACACAGTTGGATAGCTTCTCACTTATGAAACTGTATTTTGTCTGTACTTTGTGAACTGTTCATATTTTTTCGGAACCATTGTGATACTATGAGAGCTTTGAATGATGTATTTGGTATGGGATCATGATTTTTAAAGTATGTTTGAGGTAGATGACACTATTGAAATGAGCAGAGAATTATTGTTAGGTTTTGAAATTATTGGAGGAAGCTACGACGATTTTGAGAATTGATTGAGATGTTATGATATTATTACAACTACAATGTGTGTTATGCTGTTGAGGTATGTTTATGATCAATAAGATGATGCTACTGTATATGAGTTATTTGATTATGCTACGTATATGTTATGATGAAATATTGAAGAAGTGTTGATGAATAAGATAAGGAATAATGAGTAGTGGTTAGGGACTCTGGTTTGTGAAAAAGGTTGTTGGAAACCAAGAATCGTACTTTAAGAGTTATGAAATGTATGTAAATGCGTGAATGTAATATAATGCTGACGAAAATTTTTTGGACACTTATATTTACAGGATTTTGTTTCTACAGATTTGAAACGCAAATTCTCGACCTGTGAAATTTTTATATGAGACTGTCACTGTAGTGCAAACTGCTGTCGTAAATATTTCGGTCAGAAAGTTGAGTGACCTGCACGTAATGCGTCGTGGGCGCCCAGCTGTGCCACCTGCCTGGAGAAAAAGCCATTAGTATGTGCCTTTCAGAGGCACAGGTGGAGAAAAAAAAAAGAGTCCATTATCCTCGCTATTGACATTCCTTTGTAGAAATTATCGCAAATATGACATGCTCAAACTTGAAAACATATGATTATGCTGTGGAGCTCTTAATTTATGATATTTACTAAAATGCCTATTGAAACAATGAGAAGTATTTCACAGCTATTGTCTTGCTAGTTGAGAGAAATGCCATATGGCTTGTTTTATGTATTTATTTACTCATTTTGTTTAATATCTAGTTTCTAACTGCACTGCAGCATTGGTTAAAATAAAATTTAATAGATGTACTAATATAGTTATTTTATGCCTACAGATCCAGTCAGTAATAAACTTTTGATCTACTTCCAAGAAAACGAGGGCACATAAATAGACATTTTCCTTCATAGGAATTGCATACAGAATTTTCTTTTCAAATACTTGGTAATTTCTCGTGTAGAATAAATTGTGATGCATCACTCTAGTGTTAAGATGTGACATAGGTATTAGACATGGCCATCTTTAGTGTAATATTTTTTCCGCTTGAGCTTTGTCATGATTAGATATAAGTTATTGCATTTGCTGCTGCTGCTGCTGCTGCTGCTTGCCAGGCATAGTGCTACTAAATTTCACTTTGTATTACTTTGTTAAGCTAGTTTTACTACTGATTTATTTTCCTTGTTGCTGCACATTGGCTCATATTAGTTGTAATGTTGCATTGCTTGGTAATTTAGATTTACTGTAGCTTGCTTTGCCAATTTCCATTTTTTTGTCATTGCTGTTTGTGTTAATTGTTTTGTGCTGCTTCATTGTGTCGTCCCTTAGTTTAGCATCTGAGCTCAGTAGATTTAAGTTAGCTTAAGAGGGTGTAGACTATGTAAGAAACTAACTGTGATGAATTGGAATAAATGCATTGAGAAGCCATAAGAAAATGGCTTGGCCAAAAAAGTTGTGTACAGTAGAGAAAAACTATTTTTGAAAGAGGATGTGAACAGAATACAGAAAGCATGCTTGAATAGAATTTTTTTGGTGGAAACAAATGTTGAAATAAGAGGAAAGATCTACAGAATGAAGTTTTGGGTTGGACTGCAGTACCAAGTGTCACACTGAAAACAAACCCTGTCCTGTACCTTTGTGCTATTATGCTATGTGAATTTGTGTTTTTCCTGTCTTTATGTGTTTAGCTAATAAGATTTACATTGTAGAATTTTTCTGATGTTTAGACATTATTTATTCTGTTTTGTTTTAATACTCATGTGTGAAGTTGACGTTTCAAAAGTTATTCTGATCTTTTATGTACGTACTTACGTCATAATTCTTGTAACACTGATGTACATGTTTATTTCTATTCTTTTTAAAGCCTGTTTTACTACCAATGTTATCTGTATTGTTATGTTCTTTAATGATGTATTTTGTACCTTTATTATTGTATTCGTATGTTATAAAATTGTATTGACACCAATTCATCAAATTAAGTAACTTGTAAGTTACATTTCACTACACACATTTCTGATGGTCATAGTATATAGACAATATGAGAGAAGTAGGGACTGATAGTGTTTGCACGTGTGTTAATAATTCAGCAAGGGACTGGTTAACAGCATTGCTGGTTCTAAGGACAATAAAAAAAACTTTGTGAGTGCACAAGTGCTGGTTTATGGACTTACTATATTGTCCACAAGACTCTTCGATGGTGATTGTGCACCTGCACAGTCGCAACAGATGGCTGCTGGCTGTCTCTACAAGGACTGAAGTGAGTCTGCACCTCTGGTGGCCCACCAATACCATAATCTCTACTAGGACTACAGTGGGTCTACTCTGTGATGCCCTACCTACCAATATTCTTCATCTTCGACTGACTCTGCTGTGGGTTTGCTCTGTTGTGGCCCATTAGCTGTCTGTATGTCAAGAGTCACCACTGTCTTTCCGTTGGAAGGACAACACTACTTCTTCAAGACTGCGTGGAAATCCACCACTTCCATGTGCATTCTCTTTTACTGCTCAGACTTTGAGGAAAATAAAACACTGCAATTTTACTGTGATGAATGATCAGGAATGTCTTTATGGACTGTGAGAAAATTTTAGCTTTCGACCAACATTGTATGAATAAGTGTGTACATTTGATTTCTTTGTTATTGTAATTATGATTATGAATTTTTTTTCAAATCTATATTGGCCACTGCCCAAAACAATTTGTATATTTTTTTTGGAGCATGGGGGCTATGTATGTAGGCTGTTTAGGTTTTTTGTATTTGTAACGCCACATAGCGCTCTGTATGAAAATCATTGACTGTGCTGTGTGCAGTCTGTGGCTAGTTTGCATTGTTGTCTGCCGTTGTAGTGTTGGGCTGTTGGCTGTTAACAGCGCTTAGCGTTGCGCAGTTGGAGGTGAGCCGCCAGCAGTGGTGGATGTGAGGAGAGAAATGGCGGAGTTTTGAAATTTGTAAGACTGGATGTCATGAACTGCTATATATATTATGACTTTTGAACAATATTAAGGTAAATGCATTGTTTGTTCTCAATCAAAATCTTTATTTTGCTAACTGTGCCTATCAGTAGTTAGTGCCTTCAGTAGTTTGAATCTTTTATTTAGCTGGCAGTAGTGGCGCTCGCTGTATTCAGTAGTTCGAGTGACGAAGATTTTTCTGAGGCAAGTGATTTGTGAAACGTATAGGTTAATGTTAGTCAGGGCCATTCTTTTGCAGGGATTTTTGAAAGTCAGATTGCATTGCGCTAAAATTTTTGTGTGTCAGTTTAAGCACAATCATGTATAATTTTGCTAAGGGGACATTTCAAAGATACAGAAATTGTATCACTTAAATGGAGATGACCACTATAGACACATGCAGATGTGTGAATGGTTTACAGATAAACTGGATGAAAATATCGGTTTTAGTGTAGACTGTGTTGTTCAGTGATGAAGCCGTGTTTTATGTCAATGGTGAAATGAACAGACAAAATCTTCGATACTGGTCTCAAGGCAATCCACATTGGGTGAGTCCATCGGAACATCAGGATTGAAAAAAGGTGATGGTGAAAAAAAGGTGATGGTGTGGTGTGGTTTATGAAAAGACGATGTGCTATGACCTTTAATCTCTGATGAAAATTTAACAGGTGAGACTTATCTGAACATGTGGGAGACAAAATGACACTTCAATTTGAGCCTTTGGGTGAGGGACGTCCAGAATGGATTCGTGTTGAAAGATAAAGTTTACTCGAAGAAGACTACAAGTTTAGAACACCTGACAGAACGCATTACCAGCCAGTGAAATTTCAGACCTATTGCATCGTATTCAGCTTAATCTTCTAACATTCCCTTAGAAAAATTAAGAATGACAGTGCTGGTAAACCTCTTGCGTTATCTGATTTTCAAACAGCTGAGCAAAACTGAACGTACTCAGACGTATCTATCTTTACTTATTCTGATCAACAGTAAACTAACGCACAATATTTTATTTTTTTAGCGCAGCGCAATGTGATTTTCAATAATCCGTACAAAAGAATGACCCTGACTAACAATAACCTATACCTTTCATGAATCCCTTACCTCACAAAAATCTTCGTTACTCAAACTACTGCAAGACAGTGTGCGCCAATACTGCCAGCTAAATAAAAGATTCTAACTACTGAAGGCACTAACTACTGATAGGCATAGTTAGGAAATAAAGGGTTTTGATAGAGAAAAAAGAAGGTATTAACCTTAATAATGTTCAAAAGTAATATATATGTATAATTTGAGACATCCAGTTTGGCAAATTTCCTTTTTCTGGCGGACACACGTCCAGCTCGTCCGCTCATATTAACATCTCTAAACTCTGGCTTCTCTCTCCGCACATCCACCACTGCTGGCGGCTCACCTCCAACTGGGCGACGCTATGCGCGGTTCACATGCAACTGCGCAACACTATAATAGCAAATATTCCAACAATGCCAACCAGACACAGATATAACACAGCACAGTCAGTGATTTTCATACAGAGCGCTACGTGGCGTTCCCAACATATAAACCGAAACAGCCTACTTACAGTCTCTCAAAGTGCATTGCATTTAAAAGTTCGGAGATAATTTTAAAAATACTTTTTATTAACATTAAAGTGGCTATAATGTGCTTTATTATTATTTATTGGAGTTCACTTTGTACCTAGAGTTTATGGATACCCTGTAGTTAAGTGGGACGTGACTAGGTGCCAGGCTTTGGTGAAACAAATGTGTGACAGTGACATACAAATAAGTTTGAATTTCGAGGAAGGAGGTCACTTCTCGTCGCCAGAAACTAGCAGCACGACCACGATGCCAGAAGATACACCAGGCACCAAGACGGGGCTTTGCCAGTGGCAGCCATGTGTTTGAGACGGTGCTGAGGCTACCTCCAGCACCAAGTGCTACACCAGGACTCGGTGCCACAGCCCCATCCATGCCAGCTGCCACCGATACTGAGTTCCTAGTGGGGTAAGGAAGGTAGAAGGACGGATCCTCAAAATTACAGACCAATATTCTTAACATCGGTTTGTTCCAGGATTCCCGAACATGTTCACAGTTCGAATGTAATAAATTTCCTTGAGACAGAGAAGTTGCTGTCCTTGCATCAGCACGGCTGCTGTCCACGCATCAGCACGGCTTTAGAAAGGATCGCTCCTGCCAAACGCAACTCGCCCTTTTTTCACATCTTGCGAACCATGGACGAAGGGTATCAAACGGATGCCATATTCCTTGACTTCCGGAAAGCGTTTGAATCGGTACCCAACTGCAGACTCCTAAGGTACGAGCACATGGGATTGGTTTCCAAGTATGTGAGTGGCTCAAAGACTTCTTAAGTAATAGAACCCAGTACGTCGTCCTCTATGGTTAGTATTCATCGGAGGTGAGGGTATCATCTGGAGTGCCCCAGGGAAGTGTGGTAGGTCCGCTGTTGTTTTCTATCTACATAAATGACGTTTTGGATAAGGTGGATAGCGATGTGCGGCTGTTTGCTGATGATGCTGTGTTGTCGTCGTTGAGTGACTTAATGCAGATGAATAGGAAAAAGAATCCCATAATGTTTGAATACTCCATTAGTAGTGTAGCGCTTGACACAGTCACGTCGATTAAATATTTGGGCGTAACATTGCAGAGCGATGTGAAGTGGGACAAGCATGTAATGGCAGTTGTGGGGAAGGCGGATAGTCGTCTTCGGTTCATTGGCAGAATTTTGGGAATATGTGGTTCATATGTCAAGGAGAGCACTTATAAAACACTAATACGACCTATTCTTGAGTACTGTTTGAGCGTTTGGGATCCCTATCAGGTCGGACTGAGGGAGGACATAGAAGCGATTCAGAGGCAGGCTGCTAGATTTGATACTGGTAGGTTAGATCATCACGCGAGTGTTACGGAAATTCTTCAGGAACTCGGTGGGAGTCTTAGGAGGAAAGGAAGCGTTCTTTTCGTGAATCGCTACTGAGGAAATATAGAGAACCAGCATTTGAGGCTGACTGCAGTACAATTTTACTGCCGCCAACTTATATTTCGCGAAAAGACCACAAAGATAAGATAAGAGAGATTAGGGCTCGTGCAGAGGCATGTAGGCAGTCATTTTCCCCTCGTTCTGTTTGGGCGTCGAACAGGGAGAGAAGATGCTAGTTGTGGTACGAGGTACCCTCCACCATGCACCGTTTGGTGGATTGCGGAGTATGTATGTAGACGTAGATGTAGATGTTTGGAGCCACTGGGCCAGCTCCTATATGACTCCTGCCGGAGGGCAGTGAGCTTTACCCCTCACGCAGCCGTCTTCCGCACCAACGCGGTGAAGTGAGAAGAGCGGGGTCCGCGCGGGCGCTGCGATGCTGAGGAAAGCAGCGGCCACTGACGTCAGCGACCGTGGCCTCTGAGGTTTACCAACCTATAGCGGGGCTACTGTCAGCAATGCTGGACACCTGCTCAGCCACCGCTACGTCAGTGCCAGTTAGGCACAGCAGACAGAGGCGTGGTTGCCTCATTACGTCCTGTAGCGAGATCAATAATAATTGTTCATAGCTGCTGAGCGATAGGGTCGTTCATATCAGAATGGACGGCTAAGCAACACCGACACGATAGTTCAGGTATGCATGCCGACGTCGCAAGCTGAAGATGAAGAGACAGAGAAAGTATATGAATCTACTGAAAGGGTGAGGATACTGAAAGGATGATACAGTACGTAAGGGATATGAAAATATAAAAGTCATGAAGGAGTGGAATGCAGTTGCAGGGGAAGGAGTAGAAGAAACGGGTATGGGAGAATATGGGCTTGGGACAAGAACTACGAGAGGAGAAAGACTAATTGAGTTATGTAATAAATTTCAGCTAGTAATAGCGAATAATCTGTTCAAGAATCACAAGAGGAGGAGATATACTTGTAAAGGCCGGGTGATACTCAAAGATTTTAGTTACGTTACATCATGGTTAGACAGAGATTCCGAAATCAGATATTGGATTGTAAGGCTTACCCAGGAGTAGATAGACACTCAGACCACAATTTAGCAGTGGTGAAGAGTACGTTGACCTTTAAGAGATCAGGAAGACTCAATGCGGAAGGAAGTGGAATACAGATGCACTAAGAATGATTAAATACGCTAAAAGTTCTCTTAAGGCTACAGATACAGCAATAAGGAATTTCTCCGTAGGAAGTACAGTTGAAGAAAAATGGACATCTCTAAAAAGGGCAATCAAAGAAGTTGGAAAGAAAACCATAGATACAAAGAAGGTAATTGCGAGGAAACCATGGGTAACAGAGGAAATACTTCAACTCATCGATGAAAGAAGGAAGTTCAAAAACGTTCAGAGAAATTCAGGAATACAGAAATACGAGTACAAGGCGCTGAAGAATGAAGTAAGTAGGAAGTGCAGGGAAGCTAAGGCGAAATCGCTACAGGAAAAATGTGAAGAAATCGTAGAAGAAATTATCTTAGGAAGGACTGACTCAATATACAGGAAAGTCGAAACAACGTTCTTTGAAATTAAAAGCAAGAGTGGTAACATAAGGAGTGCTACAGGAATTCTGCTGTTAAATGCAGTGGAGAGCGCAGATTGTTGCAAAAAGCATGCTGAAGACCTCTATAAGGGGGAAAATGTGAATGATATGATAGAAGAAGAAACAGGAGTCGATTTAGAAGAGATTGGGGATCCAGTATTAGAGTCAGAATATAAGAGAGCTTTGGAGGACTTAAGGGCAAATAAGGCAGAAGGGATTATAACATTCTTTCAGAATTTCTAGTCATTGGGGAAGTGGAAAAAAAACGACTATTCACTTTCGTGTCTAGAATGTGCGAAATTGGCGACATGCCATCTGACTTTCGGAAAAATACCATTCACACAATTCCGAAGAGTGCAAGAGCCGACAAGCGTGAGAATTATCGCACAGTCAGCTCAATAGCTCATTCATTCAAGTTTCTGACAAAATGATATACAGAAGAATGGAAAGGAAAACTGAGGATGTGTTTAGTTGACGATCAATTTGGCTTTAGAAGACGTAAAGGCACCAGAGAGGCAGTTCTGACGTTGCGGTTGATAATGGATGCAAGATTAAATAAAAGTCAAACACGTTCATAGGATTCGTCGACCTGGAAAACGCAATAGACAATCTAAAATGGTGGAAGATATTCGAAATTCTGAGAAAAATAGGGATAAGCTATAGGGAGAGGTGGGCAACACACAATATGTACAAGAACCTAAGGAAATTATAAGAGTGTACGACCAAGAACGAAGTGCTCGGATTAAAAAGGGAGTAAAACAGGGTTGTAGTCTTTCGTCCCCACTATTCAATCTGTACATCGGAGGTTCAAGAGTGGGATTAAAACTCAAGCTGAAAAAATGGCTCTGAGCACCATGGGACTTAACTGCTAAGGTCATCAGTCCCCTAGAACTTAGAACTACTTAAACCTAACTAACCTAAGGACATCACACACATCCATGCCCGAGGCAGGACTCGAACCTGCGACCGAAGCGGTCGCGCAGTTCCTGACTGTAGCGCCTAGAACTGCTGGGTCACTCCGGCCGGCTCAAGTTGAAAAGATATCAATGATAATATTCGCTGATGACATTGCTATCGTCAGTGAATGTGAAGAAGAATTGCAGGATGTGCTGTACTGAATGGACAGCATAATGAGCAAATTTGGATGCCGGGTAAATCGAACAAGGACGAAAGTAATGAGAAGTAGTAGAAATGAGAACAGTGTGAAAATGAGCATTATAATTGGGGATCACGAAGTAGATGGAGTTAAGGGAATGTGCTACGTAGGCAGCAAAATAGCCCATGATGGACGGAGCAAGGAGGACATAAAAGGTAAACTACGCTGACATAAAGGGTATGTCTGGCCAAGAGCAGTCCATTGAACAGTCTTAATTTGAGGAAAAAAATTCTGAGCATGTGCGCTTAGAGCACAGCAAATACAGTGGTGAAATATGAACTATACATAAACGGGAGCAGAAGAGAATCGAAGCATTTGAGATGCGGTGATACAGAAGAACATTGAAAATTGGGTGGACTGATTAAATAAGAAACGAGGAGGCTCTCTGCAGAATTGAAAAACACTGACAAGAAGAAGTGATAGAACGACAGGTCAATTGTTAAGACATTAAGAAATATCTTCCACGGTACCAGAGGGAGCTGTAGAGGGTAGAAACTGTAGAGAAAGAGACTGGCAAACATACAGCGAATGATTGAGGTGCTACTCTTAGATGGAAAGCCCGGTGCAGTAGAGAAATTCTTGGCTGGCTGCATCAAACCAGTCAGAAGACTAATGACTGAAAAAAAAGGGAAACCAGTTTTGCAACACTCATTTGAACACAAGAAATTGCTTTAAACAGCCTCCTGTGCAACGGAGGAAAAACTAAACCTTTATTCTCAGTGCAGTCTGTGGGAGGTCATGTGTATCCAATTGTGAACGGAATTATGTGATTTTTGCAGATTGTCCAGCCTGTCAAAAATCCTCGAATGTTCATGTCAAGCTTAGACTGTACGAATGATGACATTTTATGGCAAGAAAGGTTATCGGTGCGGGGAGTTGCTCCATGAATTGGAGTACAATACAGCGTCATTTGTATATATGAAGGGGCACAAATCATTGAAGATCTGCCTCGAGATGGTCGCCGGCAGTGAACAGCACCAACTATTGTTCATATCCCGGATCCGGACGAAAATGCAGGAGAATTTCGCTCTGTCTTTTAGGAGGCCGATACAGACACTAAGCAGCTGTTTCCGCACGATCAATTTGGCCTCCAGGCGTCCATTACAAACAATTCAGACCACGGCACCGAGCGCGTGAAGAAGGTGGGTATGGCGTGCACCTTGAATGGAAGATGTGTGGTTTTGTCGGTCCTCTTCGCTGACAAACGCAGGATTTTTTGACTTCTGAAGAGTGCTTAGGAAGAGGCATGCTGTCCCAAGGGATCCAGATGCAGGTGTGTCACATTCTGTGCTGTTGTACGCCTCTTATTGCTATTTTTACGACTGTGGAGTATCGAATCGGAATCCACAGATCTATTGTCCAGCCCTACTGCCCGCTGAGGGGTTTCATTTTTAAGAGATAAGGCGCAAACACAGCGCACCTACTTGATGCATACCTTCTGGAGGCTGGAACCAACCGGATGAAGTAGTCTGCGGCATCTCCTGACATGGGATCGCGCTTGCTGCCAACTGAAACTTTCAGTGTGACTTCGTGGCAACCCTACCCACACCGGATGATTTCAGGAAATCGGCCGGCGGAAGCAGTCTAAGGCAACAAAATTTCTACCACATTGTCGACAACATGTCAAGGAGAATCCAAATATGTCAGAATTCATATGATGTAGCAGCTCGGTATTACATGAATGAAAAACACCGACTGAATCACTGCGTTCTTTTTATTAATTATAACCGGCTTTGATCTGACTGTAGATCATTTTCTTATCTAGTCCTAGAAGAAGCAGTCTGTCTGTAATGGTAAGAATCTACAGGGTGGCTGTAAAGGCAATGCCTTTTTAATGTTTGATTCTCCTGGAAAGTAGCATCAGTTCTTGGTGGCGTGTGGTAACGTTGACTAATATAAGATTTTCCATTTATGATTTCAGACACTGGTCAAGTGAAAACCATAAAATGGCTGGTACACTTCCATTAGAAGAAAGAGCTAAGATTGCCGTCAGGTATGAAGTTTGGCGGTTGGTTGTGCAAGTTCAGAGATGGTGAAAGCAAAATCGAGGTAGAAATACAACACTTATCCCTAAGACAATAAGACGTTGTCATAAGAAATTTACAGTGTGAAAGATACAATTCCATCTGGAAGCCCTCAACATCCAAATCGGAAGACAATGTGAATGTTGTTTAGCTCATCTTTCAACAGATCCCTTCAAAGTCAAATAGTCAAGGTGCTAGAAAAACGGAATGTTCACGTCACACGATAATGATCATTTTAGAAAGCGATCCATGTGTACATGTGATGTGTTACGACAGTGAAAGGAACCTGTGACCACTGGAGGCAGTGCTACAAGTTCCTCCAAAAAATCGTAACACAACACACACACAAATGTCATACTAACACATGTAAATACACCTGATGATGGCGGTTTAAACCTTTGAAACGCGTCATGGAGATAAATAAAGAGTGACTGGTAACAGTAAACTTGTTGTTTCATTTAATGTCAATAACAGTCACGATAAAGCCTAACCTAAAAGGTTCACATTTAAAGTGGTACTACTTATCAATAGTTTCGTCTTTGTTCGATTTACCCGGAATCCAAGTTTACTCATGGGACTGTTCATTCAGTTCAGCACATCCTGTAGTTCTTCTTCACATTCACTGACAATAGCAATGTTATCAGCGAATCTTATCATTGATATCGTTTCAGCTTGAATTTTCATCCCACTCTTGAACCTTAGATGTACAGATTGAATAATGGGGACGGAAGACTACAACCCTGTTTTACTCCCTTTTTAGTCCGAGGACTTCGTTCTTGGTCGAGAATTTGCGGCGCGGGTGTCAACGTAATAGTACGTCTATTGACACTGCGTAGTCTACAGCAGTGACTGTACAAAAAAATATTCCATTTCCGTGTTAATCGCTCCGAACGCTGGTATCAGACTGACATAATATGAATGGACCGCTGCGGCACGTCAGATTTCCCTCAGGCGAGATACACTTACATCGTTGTTTGCCCTCTGCTTAGTTCTATACGAAGACTCTTTGTACCACGGCCTGGACGGAGATTGGAATATGAAGTACAAATACATTTGAAGACACTATGAAAGAGCTATGCAAATTGGTTGCAAATTGATATTCATACACTTACTGACGGAAATGCAAAACTGTTAACTTTGGCGGACGATAGATGAAAGTGCAGGTTCACAGCGCCACTGGCAAGCGTAGTAAATAGGGAACATGTCGATACCAGGACATGAAGTCTTTGCGAAGTTCATTCCAACTGAGTTGGACAACTGTGCCTCACAGTCAGATGTGTGAATAGTATACGCTGATGTGAGCATTTGGTAGAGGACTTATAGTTGGGATCAAAGAAGCTGGTTGGAGTAATCAGCGAATCTCTCGACATTTGAATGGGAGCGATGCCACGATTCGACATTGTTGGTACGAATGGGTGAACCATGGCTGAATAAAGCATCAAGGCTGTGGCCGAGCGGTTCTAGGCGCTTCAGTCCGGAACCGTGCTGCTGCTACGGGTACAGGTTCGAATCCTGCCTCGGGCATGGGTGTGTGTGATGTCCTTAGGTTAGTTAGGTTTAAGTAGTTCCAAGTCTTGGGACTTATGATCTCAGATGTTAAGTTCCATAGTGCTCAGAGCCATTTGACCCATTTGAAGGCATCGAGAAGAAAGCTGCCGACCTAGAGACACGATAGGAAATAAGGACCGAGCAGTCATCAGACAGGCACTCAGAGCCCCGAATTCGTTACTATCATCGATCCGACGTTCAGCTGGTGCATCAGGGACAGCAAGGAAATTAATGGGCGGCCCACAGGAAGGGAGCTGAGCTCGCGGTGCCCCTTGTGCCAACTGCCATTGCTCCAAGGATCCCGTTTCCAGTGGTGTCGGGCACATTCGACCTGGAATCTCACTGACCAGAGTAGACTTGTTTTCAGTGAGGAGTCCCACTTCGAACTGAGCCCCGATGACCAGCTAAGACGTGTCTGGAGACGCTCCAGACAGCGGTGGGGTACCAACCTGACTGTCACCCGCCTTATGGGCCGACGACCACGAGTGATGGTCTGGGGTGACATTTCATTTCATAGCAGGACCCATTCGGTTGTCACCCATGGCACCCTTACGGAACAGCCCCGCTGTTGATCAGCAATAATTTTTACTGCTTGTTCTCGTGCATGCCAAACCCTATTCCGGTCAGCAAGGTCGCCGGATCTCTTCCCTATTCAGAAAGTTTGGAGAATTATGGACAGGGCTCTCCTACAAGCTCGAAATTTTGGCGATCTAAGACGTCAAGTTGAGAGAATTTGGCGCGAAATCCATCAGGAAGAAAACCAGCAACTCATTCTCGAACAGTCCACGGGTGTACTGCCGGTCCATAGTGTCAAACGGGCACAATATTTCGGCGATCAGACATGTCGCCATCGTCAGGTGCGCTGACGAACTGCGCTCCTGAGGGCTGGCGGCCGTCCTAAATCCCCTTCCCCCGCGAGGCGTTCTCTCCGCGGCCCGCGTCCGGCGGCCGCGCGAAGACTCAGTGCTGGTTCCCATGCCTTGCTGAGGTTATAGCCGCAATCTCGGTTGATGAGCCCGTCCCAGGTACGAATTTCGATAGCCTCTCTAACGGCGCTGCCCCAGTATTTAGATGTCTGTGCTAAGACCCTGGTATGTCTAATTAAAAAGAGGCTGAGCAAAGAAAACGAACGAACGACCAGGGCGGACGAGGCAGTTACACCGACGCCACCACAGACGCTGACGCCAGCCTCTCAGCGACCGCTGACGCGAGGGCGCGGACCGCGGGGGAAGGGGATTTAGGACGGCCGCCCGCCCTCAGGAGCTCAGTTCTTCAGCGCACCTGACGATGGCGACATGTCTGACCGCCGAAACATTGTGCCCGTTGGACACTATGGACCGGCAGAACACCCGTGGACTGTTCGAGCAAGAAATACGCCGGGAGAAGTTGAAGAATCACAGCAACTCTGTCCATCAACGCTGAATAACTGCATGGATTAGGGCCAGAGGTGGACCATCGCTTTACTGAATTGCTCAATTTATGACGCTCTTTCTCTATAATAAATCACCCAATTCTCATGAAATTGTAACTATATGTTTGACTATACATGTACATCGCGTCTATCGATATTTGTCCCATTGGATAATTTGTTCATAGTTCGTGCTTTCTTTTGTCTTTGAGTGTATTTAACACATTAACTAATTTGCAGAATAAGCAGACGTTTGAAGCTATGGTTACGCATGGGGAGTTCGATTCTTTAAAGAATTCGGATGAGGTTACTGGTGTACCATAAATCTAGTGACAATTTCTACAGTTTTTTGACTTCTTCATTCGCCTGACTAGGCACGTATTTCGTGATTGACTGCCTGTCTAGGGAAATCGTTTTATGTTACATCCTTAGCACTATCAACGAACTACATTTTGCAGAACTAGAGCTGAAAATATTATGCTAGTCACATCAGAATGCGATCATCGTCAACCAAAAACAATGATCCAGACACTGATTTTCATTTATGATACCAACGTAGAACGTGGTTTCCTAAACACCTCGTCAGTTATCAGAAACACAGTAGCAGATATTGTTTTAACAAGTGTGCACTTTCGAATTGCCATTATTTTGATTACAATTTTGTTTCAATTTGATGGAAACTGTCTTCTTTTTTTGTTCCATAAACTTAGTCTTTCGCATCCTCCTCCTTTTGAATCTAAGCCCAAACATTTTATCAAATGTAGAGGCCGGTGGAAACATTGTTTGGAAAGTTTATTTTAATACTTTTAATGTACGAGCGAGAGTCAAATGGTTCAAATAGCTCTGAGCACCATGGGACTTGTCATCTGAGGTCATCACTCCCCTAGAACTTAGAACTACTTAAAACTAACTAAACTAAGGACATCCATGTCCGAGGCAGGATTCGAACCTGCGACCATAGCAGTCTCGCGGTTCCGGACTGAAGCGCGTGGAACCACTCGGCCAACGCGCCTGGCGAGGGAGAGTCAATAAATAAGTCGCGAAAGCCAGAATACCGCATATCGTTTAAAATTTCGCGCCTATACGTATCTAGAAAGTGGCAGTACATGACACACGGAATGTAGCCGGTACACAGTGTTCCGCGACCAGTGGTTAATGATCTGTAGTCACACCAGGATGGCAGGTGTGCTATGAGTGTGTAGCAGATGAGAACAATGTGATTTTTATGAGCCGAGGGACTGCGTGCAGAACACTTCTGTAGACAAGTTCGTCCTGTAAATAGTTAGTACTGTATTTCTTGGAGATTTCTGTTGAGCTAGATACTGGAATTCTGCAAACGACAAGAAAAAGTAACAAACATGGAGCGTACTGGCCGCTCTGGTTTTCTACTGATCGTTCATTGTTTCCGTATCTAGGGGTATCGCTACCCTCAAGACACATTGGTCTTACGGGTTGAAAAGGAATACAAATTAAATGCAAAAGCTGTCACAAGAATTTTATACTACAAGCTTTTAAGGCCTTCTTGAACGATGGGATAAGTGTTTAAGTCTACAAGGGAAGTATGTTGAAAATGAATATAAATTTCTTGCTGGTAGGCGTGGCTCTGATGACTATCCCGGTTTGCGAATTCACCCATCCTCGTATGCCTTTTTGTGTTGAAATGTGTACTATAATGCTATATTACTTTTCACTTTCCTGCTTGACTGTGAGGATGGTTTGTTAAGGAAACCGAAATCGGTAATCGCCAATATCCGTACTCTCGATTGTGATGGATAATACAAATAGAGATAAACAGGAAGTGATCACTGATTTCTTCCGTTTACCGTGTCGTACCATACCAAGAAAGGGCAGACTGCTGAGTAACCTTTTACTGTATTGAAACTGAAGCCCACTTAATAGCGACAGCCAGAAACATGTAGAACTTGTGTTCCTGTTCTACTTAACAACTACTTTCTCACCGCTTACTTTGCTCTCGGGAATTAACAGCGCGCGAGTCAGCGCGATAGTACATTTAATTACACTGTGTAGTCTGTGGCAGTGATTAAAAAATCAATTTACGCACTGATCTCACCGAACGCTGATATCAGAATGAAGTTATATCAGTGGAATGGAAATCTGCGGGACATCAGTTTCTCTGCAGATGAGAAACACGTTCACTGTCGCAGTTCTTCGCGAAGACTCTTTGTTCCACCTTATGATTCGATCTAAACGGAGATTGGAAAATTGAGTTCCAATCCGGTGCCGGACTCGTGGGTAGATTTAATTTCCTTCACTCATAAAATATGGAAATTCTGTCCTCAAGAAACTATTCGTCTCTTAAAATACTTCTTAACACCAAGTGAGATGGCGCAGTGGTAAAACACTGAACTTCGATCCCGGAGGAATGCAGTTAAAATCTCCGTCCAGTCATCCTGATTTAGGGTTCCGTACATTGAAAAACGCAAATTACGGATTACGGAAAGGTTTATTTGAAAAAGGGGTACGGTGGATGTGCTTTCCCAGCCTTCCCACCAAACGGAGTCATGCAGTGGTTACCATATTGGACTCACATTCGGGAGGACAACTGTTCATATCCCCTTCCGACCATTTGCTTTTACGTTTTCCGTAACAACTGCCGGGATGGTTCCTCTGCAAGGGGGACGCTCGATTTCCTTCCCCGTCTTTTCATAATCCGAGCTTGAGCTCCGTCTCTAACGACCGGGCAGTCAACGAGGCATTATCTTTTACTTTTCGTGTAACTTCACCCAATCTGGGCTTGATCTTCGCTTCTAATGATGTCGTCGTCGGCTGGATGTTAAAACTAATTTTCGTTGTGCAGCTATGAGAGTTGAAGTGGTACAAAACAAAAAGGCCAAAGTGGAGCAAATTCTCGGCAGACGCCAATGGATGGAGCTGTACTTTGTGGGGACTGCAGTTTCATATAACGCCCAGGCATTTGGCTTACAATGTATTCAGCGAAAGTTGAAGAAATGACGCCTGGAAAAAAGCTGGCTTAAAGAACAGCTAAGCACAGGTACTGAGCCCTTCTTAGAAACAGAGTCAAAAATTGGTTTACAGTCAAGGATTTCGTTTCGGAACTCTATGAAAACTGGGCGGAACAGGATGCATTTAAAAAGTGATGTTGCAGATGGAAGTTATTATTAAGGAAGCAAGTAGAGTTAGAGAAAGGAGAGACATTAGAAAAGGAAATGAATCTATTGAGCCGTGGCGGTTTCATTTCATCTTTTCTTCACCCTTCATTTGACGGCGCCCGGCTATGTGGCATGAATTACCCTTAGCTTCCTGTGTGTTATACTAGCGCGGAGTCTTGGAAACAGCCGGCCAGTGTGGCCGAGCGGCTCTAGGCGCTTCAGTCTGGAACCACGCGACCACTACGGTCGCAGGTTCGAATCCTGCCTCGGGCATGGATGTGTGTGATATCCTTAGGTTAGTTAAGTTTAAGTAGTTCTAAGTTTTAGGGGACTGATGACCACAGCAGTTTAAGTCCCGTAGTGCTCACAGCCATTTGAACAATTTTTTTTTTTTTTGAGTCTTGAAAACACGTCGGAGCGCGTGGAATGTGAAATGTCTGCGTTCGCGACAAGAGGGCAACACGGACGATGGTCGGTCCGTAGGCTATGTGGTCGATGACTCTGTTTATGCGGATATCGGTTGATGGCGAGTGTACCGTTAGTGGCTGCATCGAAGTTTTCACCAAGACCTTCAGTGTGCTTCAGCTGAATTTTCTTCCCTCATGTCCATGCTGTGCTCTTTCGGATGCTGATGTTTTGCATGGAGCTGAAATAGTGGAATAACGACTTGTTGGTGTAGCAATGGTTGGTATCGATCGCGCTGTGATATGCCCGTCTGTGCCACTCCCGCTTTACGGACCTCAAAAAATTTTCTTATTCCTTGTAATTCTTGCTAACCACAACTGGTCTATTTCAGCTTGATGCATTTAATGTTTAATGCTTGTTCTACAAGTGTAACGGTGGCTGGTATTTGAAGTTTTGCCTTACCGTTGTTACTTGTTTACGCCAGAAGCTGTCTGATTCCTTAAATCTAGTCCTATTTTTCTGTGAGGCGGCAGGGCATTTGTCGTTACCCTAGTGTTTAATGAAGTTGGGTATTCAGTGCTGTTGTTTTTAATGCCTTGGGATATTTTCTTGTATTTATTACTTAACCTTTTAATCGTTTTAAGGAAATTTGTTGAACTAACGTACGCTGTTCAAACAGTGTTGTAGAACGTTCTGATATCTAAGTGCTATGGAAGAAAGCCTTACTAGCAAATGCTAGCAATTGGGTACCACCTCCTAGAGTTAAGCTTCTGCCGGCCGTGGCGGTCTCGCGGTTCTAGGCGCTCAGTGCGGAGCCGCGCGACTGCTATGGTCGCAGGTTCGAATCCTGCCTCGGGCATGGATGTGTGCGATGTCCTTAGGTTAGTTAGGTTTAAGTAGTTCTACGTTCTAGGGGACTGATGACCACCGCAGTTGAGTCCCATAGTGCTCAGAGCCATTTGAACCAGTTAAGCTTCTGTTCCTCATAGAAATTTCAGTGCAAGCAGGTCTCTGGCTGTGTAGCCTAGGTGACCTATGGATTGTTTTCCTGTTTCAAGTGACTTTCTGAGATTAGTGATTTTACCCTGTTCAGTTAAGTTGTTTTTCGGGTAACGTCTATTACGCAATCATTTTACCATTTTTTGTTATTAACGGTGTTTTCTCTGTGCATTTTTGAGTAACGTTGCTGTTTGATTATTATGGCAGACTGGAAGGTTTTATGCCATCATGTTACTAAGGCGAGAGCGAATTACGTTTTCTTAACCTGTATATTGTAGCACATGCTTCACTTGAGGGGTGTTCGTTAACAGCTCTCAGCTTTACGAGTTGTGGGTCCGCTGTTTGGAGCTACGATGGACTGCAAGGACCTGTTGTTGTTACGATCCGGGATCGAGTTTTTCAGGAGTGTTTGCGGCTACCCGACGTTACCTTAGCGAAGCTGAACTTCCTGGCAGCGTATTTGTTTGTTTAGCCTACGCTCTTATTTACAAGCTCTCATGTTAATATTTTCCGTCAAATATTTTACGTCCCTCCTGAAATGTGTAATATTATCTGATTTATGATTAACTCTCAGATTTTCTAAATTAAATTATTTGGAAAAGTGTGGTAAGGTCTTACGGGACCAAACTGCGGAGATCATCGGTCCCTAAGCTTACGCACTACTTAATCTAACTTAAACTAAGGACAACACACACCCACACGCCCGAGGGAGGACTTAAACCTCTGACGCGTTAAATTATTACACCCAGTACTTATTGAGCTACAATTCGGAAACTTTGAGATTAATTTCACTTTCGGTTAATGTTTGAGATGTTCTTCTAACAAACTGCCATCACTTCCGTATTACATTCATTCCACGCACGTAAAAGAAGATGTTGCTGGATGGTAACTGTTGGCACTTAAATTTCATGGTTGGTCTGTTCTGAAGAATGAATGTTGGGACTTGCGATTTAGTAATCGCAGCTGCAGATGTACCTTTCAAAGGCAGTCTAATATTGAAATGAATTTAAATTTCTTTCGTAAAAAACCATTTTAACGCTCTTAAGTGGGGATTTGTTCTTAAGGTTTTGACAGAGTAATTTTTTTCATTATTTCAAGAGCAAATTGCTTTAATTAAGAAATGTCTTACCTTACTATGTTGCAATTTTTTATTTATTACTAATTTTTTGACTGTGGTTGATCAGTGCTTTAAACTGATTATTTGTAAAAAATAAAAAGGCCTATTGCTTTTTCTTTGACATGGTTAATGTTGTATTCCGTTTGTTAATATAATTTCTGTAAATAAATGTGAACTGCCAAAGGAAAACTGATGCGATTATAGTGGGTCCACCCTTCCATGTGTCCTTTTCCTTTCCCATCTTACGTAATTTGTGATTTCACTTACTGCGTCTCTGTCCATTTGCCGATTTGTAATACTAGACTTGTGTGCGAAACTTAAGGACTGAGGTAACTTTTGCATGATGTGTCATTGCCCAGAAACATAACTTGGATCATACGAGGGCGGCTCCAAAAGAAATGCACACTATTAAAAAAAAAGCAACATAAACAGAAGATAATGAAACTGATAGTAAAAAACGCAAAAACACACATTTTAAACGTGAAACCACATCAACACCAACACACATTCCATCCACGTTTAGTTAACCTAACAGAGACAGAACTACACGAAAATGAAAAAAATGCTCTTGGAAAAAACACTGCACCAATAGCAAAGTGAACAATCAATACATAGAAAATCTCATAGTAGAAACTGAACACATCCTCACACGTGAAGAACAACAAAATAATTGTGAAATAAACATAGGACTGACAATAGAACTAGTAAAAGAAGAAACAAAAGGCATAATAAAACTAACACAACAGACACACAATAAGAACAACCAAAAATAAGTAGCCACTATGAAAAGATTAAAACAAAAGTTAACAAACAATAACATATTAATAACAAGAGCAGACAGTGGAAATGTAACAGTACTCATGGATAACGAGCAATACATCATAAAAACCAAGGAATACATAAACACCAATGCCATAGAAAAACTGAAGTAAGATCCAATTACACGATTCCAGGCAAACGTGAAACAAACACTGAAAAACATTGAGCACACACTCACAGACAAACAGAAATACTACATAAAACAGAAAAACCCACAAGCACCAACACTCCGCAGTCAACCGAAAGTACATAAAGACGGAATGCCAATGAGAGCTGTTATCAACATCAAGAAAGCCCCAACATACCACATAGCCAAACACCTCCAAAAGTTAGTTACAAAACACTATAAAGTAGAAAACAACAGAACAGTGATAAACACAGGAAACCTAATAGAAAACATACAGAACATACATGTACCACACGCAGCATCACTGATTTCATTCGACATAGAAAATATGTATACTTCCGTCCCTATCACAGAAACAATAGAAATCATAGAGCAAAATCTCTCATCCCACAGCAACCTCACCATAGATGCAATAAAAGAAATAACAGATGTGCTCAGACTGACAACTGAACAAAAGTACTTTCAGTTTGAGAAAGAATATTATCTACAAAGTGAAGCACTGCCCATGAGATCCGTAATATGAGGAACACTAGCAAACATTTTCATCAGTCATCTAGAAAATAAAATATTTGAAAAGATAACCACTAATGAAAGTTTAAAAATCATATGTTGGTACAGGTACGTGGATGACATTATTTGTCTGGTAGATGAGCCAAGTGAAAAAATAGATGAACTCCATTCGGAAATAAACAGAGCTCATCTGAACATAAAATTCACACTTCAAAAAGGAAAAGAAAATCAAATAAATTTTCTTTAAAATACAATGAAAAAGAAAATGGTAAACATACATTTAACATCTTTAAAAAACCAACAGCCACAGACATAATAATACATTCCACATCCAACCACCCACACAGCCAGAAACTTGCAGCACTAAGACACATGTTACATAGATTAAAGAGAATCCCACTCAACAAGTGAAACTATGAACAAGAAATGAGTGCAATCATACAAATAGCTAGGAAAAACGGAAGGTACACAGGCTCAATCAATAAATAAAAACACAAATACAAAACAAACATTACATTTCCAGAATACGAGAGAACTCACAATTTGAAAACTTACAAACACACTCAACAAACACACACAATGACAACACCACACAGAAAAGAACCAGATGGTAAACCATGACCTACACACATAAACTAACACTCAGAGTTGCAAACATCCTAAAGAGATAGGGCTTCAAAATAGCATATAAGCCTGGGCAAACCTCCAATCACACCTAAGCCAGCCAGCTACCAAGAGGGGCAAATTCCAACAATCAGGAATATACAAACTTGTGATGCAGTATACATAGGTATGACATGCAGGAATTTTGAAACACGATACAAAGAACATAACAGATGTTGGAAGTATGAAACAAACCATTCCACATTTGCAGAACATTTAAAACACCATAACCATTATCGTACAAACATGGAACAAGAAATGAAAATAATGAGAATAAGCAACCATGACAAACATCTTATACAATCGCAAGAAAACTTCCACACAGAAAGCCATAGCAGAAAACAAACATGTGATAAATGAACCAACACACATCAGGCTCCGTACTGCACGTAATAAAGGAAATGATAAGATAAAACAAAAAACTCTTCCCCCTTCACCTTCTGGACACTCTCTCTCTCTCTCTCCCTCTCTCTCTCTCTCTCTCTCTCACACACACACACACACACACACACACACACACACACACACACACACACACACACAAATGCATACACGAACAGATCACAGATACTTCAATAATTACGATCGAAAGTTTGGCAATAACATTATATCTGTGGCAAAAACATTTGACAGTCGGCAACAGAATACCAAAATATTGCATTGAAACAAGCGTTCAGTTCATAGTGCTGTCGAACGTGGGGAAAAAACTGTCAATTGGCATTCTTAAGAAGAAGAACACCAAAAATGCAACAGGAGCGTAATATGTAAGAAATTGTCCACGCAACTTGTAAGTACAGTCCAAAACATTACTACTAAATAGAAAATACCAACCACCAGAACTGGTTATATAACCTAAAGGTACAGTGACAAAAATGTTAATTAAATAGCAAACGCATGTACATATTCCAGGCCACTGATGATCCCTTACAGAAAATAAAGGCGAAACGCGTATGGCACTAAAATTGAATTTTATTCAGTTGCAGTCAGACGGTCCATAAGTAAAAATTGTCAATATTCCGTAATATCCACGTAATGCTTCCTACGGAGTGCATCCTTCATTGAGAAAACAGATGGAAGTCAGAAGGTGCGAGAGAGGGAGAACAGACTAGTGAAATTGTGTGAGCTCCTCGGGGATGCAAAGACTTGTGTGAGGCCTTGCGTTGTCGCGGATGAGAAGAAGTTCGTTTGCATTTTTGTGGCGATGAACACGTATCAGTAGTTTTTTTAATTTCCTGAGGGTAGCAAAATGCACCTCAGAGTTGACCGTTGCACAATGAGAGAGGACGTGGAACAAAATAACCTCTTCAGAGTAACAGAAGACCACTGCTAAGACTGTGCATTCTAGGAACGCGGCTTTTAATTTTTTCTTCGTGGGAGATGTGGTGTAGCGCTACTCCGTAGACTATCGTTTTCTTCGAAGTGATGAGCCCATATTTCACCAGCTGCAACCATTTTCGACAAAACATTGTCACTATCGCGCAAGAAATTCCACACAGATGGCCCTTCGTTGCTCTTCATGGCCATCTGTTAGGCCTGGAGTTCCCAAAAAAATTTCTCGAGGACCCCCTCATCCAGCATGATTGGTACCTTGTCGTATCACAGTATCAAGAACCTAAAAAAGCCAAATTAAGAGTCTTTTTATACGTTTTCTATCTTTGATACTTAGAAAAAACGTTGACATATTCATTCTTGAAAAGATATTGAGCTTAAAATGTTTTCAATTTAGCCATCATTGTTATTGTTAAATTTTTGATTATTGCTCAAAATCTTTGTCTTCAAATCAGGGTGTTTAGTATAACAAACTCCTTAAAAAAATAAAAATTGAGTATGAACTGAAAATTACAGGAAAAATTAAAACTGAGTGTATTGGTTTTTCAAGTGTAATACATTTGAGATCGATTAGAGTAGACATGTGTAAAAAATAAGAAAACACTAATTTCATACAAGATATTATTTATTTAAAAATCCTGTTACAACAGAGTACTCCATCAGTATACAGTTAGTTTTAATTTTCAGTTCTTAATGATATGAGTTCAATTTGACCTTTGAGTCCATTATTTCTGAAATATTACGTTCCAAATTTGAAAGTTTCAATCTGAAATCCAACCGCATGTCGAGCCGATTCCTATATTTGTTGTTCGTGAAACACATGGAAGAAAATGCTTGCTCACACCGATATGTGGTTGCAAATGGAAGGATCTTTTTGATTGCTTATCTCCAAGTTTCTTGTAATCCTTGAGTGCTGATGCCAAGAAGTCTGTAATTTTATGACCGATGTTTAAAGTGACTGTCAGTTGTCAGCTGCGAAGAGGCAGTGCACGCAGTCTAACGGCATACAGTAGTACTATTTGCTTCTATCTAATTCTAGTGTTACGCTAGTGTGTGCTAGTATCGGTCGGCTCTAGGAAGACGCATAAGTTAGCGTTCACTAAAGCTCTGCTCATGCAGGAAGCGGCCAAAACAAAAAATCTGTTATCATATGAAATATATTTAATATATTTTTTATTCTAATAGCGTCTTGCGGCCCCCTCTGGCATAGCTCGCGGACCCCTGGGGGTCCGTGGACCACTTGTTGGGAACCACTGTGTTAGGCGGTGAGGAATCCAGCAGGCACACACCTTTGAATACCCTAACTCCTGCACAAATGTGTCGGTACCACTAACACAGACTCCCAGTTGAGCAGCGAGGTGTTTTATTGTTATCCGTCGACCATCTCGAACCAGAGTGTCGGCACGTTCCAGCACTGCATGAGAGCTGTGAGTGGCCGGCCGGCACCCGGGAGATCGGAGATGTTTGCATGACCTAGTTGCGATGATTCTAGGCGCCTCGCCCAACGACTCACCGTGCTTTTGTTTACTGCCAGGTCTCTGTAGATATTCTGGTAGTGCCTATGAACATGTGTTATGCTCTGGTTTTTCTCCAAACAAAACTCAATGACAGCTCTCTGCTTGAAGCTCAGCTCCCTCATAGACGCTATTTTGAAGGCTATGTATACAGCCCCAACCCACTGGAACTTCATGAAACTGCAGGCTGTGGAGCTGGAACGTTCCACAATGTCTCACAACAATTGTAGCGTTTTTCAAGCAAAACTGGCCGAGAAGGGAAGTGTTGTCCTATTTATTGTACACCTCTCATATACACTAATGGCCATTAAAATTCCTACACCACGAAGATGACATGCTACAGACGCGAAATTTAACCGACAGGAAGAAGATGCTGTGATATGCAAATGATTAGTTTTTCAGAGCCAGTGGCGGCATCTACAACGTGCTGACTTGAGGAAAGTTTCCAACCTATTTCTCATACACAAACAGCACTTGACCGGCGTTGCCTGGTGAAACGTTGTTGTGATGCCTCGTGTAAGGAGGAGAAATGCGTACCATCACGTTTCCGACTTCGATGAAGGTCTGATTGTAGCCTATCACGACTGCGGTTTTACCGTATCGTATTGCTGCTCGCGTTGGTCGAGATCCAATGACTGTTAGCAGAATATTGAATCGGTGGGTTCAGGAGGGTAATACGGAACGCCGTGCTGGATCCCAACGGCCTCGTATCACTGGCAGTCGAGATGACAGGCATCTTATGTGCATGGCTGCAACGGATCGTGCAGCTACGTCTCGATCATTGAGTCAACAGATGGGGACGTTTTCAGTAGCATGGACTATCAGCTCGGAGACCATGGCTGCGGTTACCCTTGACGCCGCATCACACACACGAGCGCCTGCGATGGCGTACTCAACGACGAACCTGGGTGCACGAATGGCAAATCGTCAATTTTTCGGATGAATCCAGCTTCTGTTTACAGCATCATAATGGTCGCATCAGTGTTTGGCGACATCGCGGTGAACGCAAATCGGAATCGTGTATTCGTCAACGCCATACTGGGGTATCACCGGCGTGATGGTATGGGGTGCCATTGGTTGCATGTCTCGGTCATCTCTTGTTCGCATTCTTAACAGTGGACGTTACATTTCAGAAGTGTTACGACCCGTGGCTCTACCCATCATTCGATCCCTGCGAAACCCTACATTTCAGCAGGATAATGCACGACCGCATGTTGCAGGTCCTGTACGGGCCTTTCTGGATACAGAAAATGTTCGACTGCTGCCCTGGCCAGCACATTCCCCAGATCTCTCACCATTTGCAAACGTCTGGTCTATCGTCGCCGAGCAACTGGCTCGTCACAATACGCTAGTCACTACTCTTGATGAAATGTGGTGTGGTGTTGAAGCTGCATGGACAGTTGTACCTCTACACGCCATCCAAGCTCTGAATCAGTGCCCAGGCGTATCAAGGCCGTTATTACTGCCAGAAGTGGTTGTTCTGGGTACTGATTTCTCAGGATCTATATACCCAAATTGCATGAAAATGTAATCACATGTCAGTTCTAGTATAATATATTTATCCAATGAGTACCCGTTAATCATCCGCATTTCTTCTTGGTGTAGCAATTTTAATGACCAGTAGCGTATTAGCTTTTCTAAGTTTAGAGCTTAATAAAACCATCACGACATAAATTAATCCCCAAAGTGTCTGTATAGTGTATTAGCTTTTCTAAGTTTAGAGTATAATAAGCTCATCATGGCATAAATAAATCCCCAAAGTGTGTCTGACGAAACTCCCTCACAACACGAAACAGCATACTGACTGGCGTAACATCAGCAATCATAATAACGCAATCTAAAAATCAAACTAATATTTCCCTAAAATGTGTAATGATTGGGTTGCAGGAAATGAGGAACGTAAACCGTCTAACAGCTTAAACCAATCTAGAGTGGGCGATACACTTTTCTGACCGTTAGTGTGAAAGTGTCATTGTGTGGCAACAGACAGCATAGTGTTGAAGACTGTCCATCGCGGCACACGCTCATCGGAAAGTGCGGACTAGAATTCCAGACCACTTTCGGAGAACATGAATTATTCATGAAGCTGGGATGAAATATTCAGACGCATCACACGGTGTAATAGCACCGTTTGTTGGCGGATGCATTGAATATGTAATCGCTTCTGAAAGACTGATTGCTCACGTGTTCCTACAAGGCTGCATGGACTAAACAGGGGCGTACCGTGGACTGTGTCTCGGATAAACATAGTTCACGCGTGATGAAACGCTGCTACCGTGACGTCCGGCAATTTGTGTAGGCTCACCTGCACCACTGTAGTGGTATATCCGTTACGAAAGCACATTTGCTACTGGCGCTAGGCTACGACGGGTGATGAAACGAGCGATTGTTTTGACATTAATTCCATGCCATGCATAAGGACCTGCCGGTTGTAACATCTCTGTTCGTTGTCTGCCGACGACGTATAGCTTCATTAGTAATGGTAAAGGGCGTAATCTTTCGACTCACAGGCGTTTAATCCTTGGGTGGTACTTGTCCAAGGTGGGCTTTATTATGAATGTTCTGTAGAGTAATATGTCTTTTGGGTACTAGTTCACTGATATAACACGAAATATTTTGTTTTTGCACTTGACAAAATACTAATAACGCAAGTAAATAGACTGTTGTGACGTGAACGAAAGATGCGGAACTTCACTGGTTTGGATTCGTAGAAAAAGAATTTGTTTTTAGCTTTTTTATTAGCTCTAGTTTTGAAGACAGACATTAATATAACACCAGCGAAAACAATGCTTAACAGTAGGACATGAAACTATTTTTTTTTAATGAAAGTGGGATTTATACAACCTATACGTAACTCAACAATAGGAATATAAGTGAATACAAAAGTCTCTGGGCACCTACAGATGAGGACACTTTGTTTGGTAGGCTACTGTGGTACTGTTCCGGGGCATTCGAAGCTACGTCCAGAAGGAGTATGCAAGCATAGAACAGATCCACCGAGACTGATAGCTTCGTTCCATGGTTGATATGTCTTGGGGGAACAGTCCAAGGTGCTCATAACTCATTTTCCGCAGTTTTTCTGAAAGCCAAGTGGAGAAAGTGCAATTTGAGTGACATGTTGCAATGTAAGCGATGACACTTGTCTAGCAGGATGTTGACCAGATCAACACGCACGGACGTATAATAAATCGCGTCACGAAGAATGAGTTGTATAATACATACGAAAGTTAGTAGACGTGTTCAAACAATTGTAAGGTGATCTTTACTCCAGTTTCGCGCCAGTCGCGGAAGAGTGGTGCTAATAGAGCCGCTATGAGGATGCAAATCAAGTTTGCTTTAAGTACAGCCTGTAACGGCTGTGAGTGTTAGTTATCTTTAATATTAGACGTGATGAGTTGATGTTGATCAAGAATGTATTTAAGGCGGCAAAAACGCCGTTATCAACACCTCACTGAGTTTTAAACGATGTCCTGTGACAGGATTACTTGAAGCTAGACGTTATTTCTGTGATATTGTAAAAAAATTAAATTAAATTTCAGCCTCCAGTTGCATAAGCAAATAAACTTTACCTAGGTTTCGGCTATAATAGTGTAGGCATCTTCAGAATGTCACAATATAAAATTTAAATTAAAACATGCCAGATATTGTCCTTGCCAAATTTAAAACGTTGGTGCTACAGCACATAGTCGTAAGACTGCGTCACTTCACTGATGTTTTGCCGATAGGCCACACCAGCGGGCCAGACATGTGGGCCGCGGGCACTCAGTCGTAAATGCGCGCCCCGGGCAACGAGCAGCGAGCTCAGCAGGTGGTGGCGCGCATGTGCGTGCGGAGTAATATTGACTTAAAACCAGTAAATGTTAACTGAGATGATTATGGAAAATAGTTTATTACAATAGTTCGGAGTTTTAATGCCATCAAAATCATAACCCACTAAAACTGCCGTCCCATAAAAGGCAAAAGACATATAAAAGTGTACTGTACATAAGTATGAATACACATTAATTGATAACATTAGTTGTTGCAACAGCTAGAAATGTTACTGGAAAATAAATCATAATAACTGAAGTTGCAGTTTTATGAGATGTAATGACGTTATATTGCATAAAGGAACCTTTTAATAAGAAAAGGCCATGAGTAAAGGTTAACAGTGTCTGAAATGTGTGGCGCTTAGCTAAGAAATAACGCCTGTCAATGATAATAAGGACAATTGCCTCACATAGGTTACCGGTTAGATATACCGGGTGATCAAAAAAGTCTGTATAAATTTGAAAACTTAATAAACCACGGAATAATGTAGGTAGAGAGGTAAAAATTGAGACACATGCTTGTAATGACATGGGGTTTTATTAGAACAAAATTTCCGACAGATGGCGCTGGAGAGCAAAACGTCAGTGAGTGCTACCGTGATGGATGAGAGGTACGCCGATATGTTACAGAATCGCATCATCCCCAGCCTGGCTGATAAACACCTGCTGGAACGTACGATGTTTATGCAGGTTGGCGCTCCACCCCATATTGCTGAGACGCGTGAAAGATCTCTTGTGCCCGTCGTTTGGTGATGATCGTGTGCTCAGCCGCCACTTTCGTCATGCTTGGCCTCCCAGGTCCCCAGACCTCAGTCCATGCGATTATTGGCTTTGGGGTTACCTGAATTTGCACGTGTATCGTGATCGACCGACATCTCTAGGGATGTTGAAAGACAACATCCGACGCCAATACGTCACCATAACTCCGCATATGCTTTACAGTGCTGTGCACAACATTCTTCCTCGACAACAACTATTGTTGAGGAATGACGGTGGTCATATTGAGCATTTCCTGTAAAGAACATACTTTGTTATGCTAGTTATTGCTATTCTGATCAGATGAAGCTCCATCTGTCGGACATTTTTTGAACTTTTGTATTATTTTGGTTCTAATAAAACCGCATGTCATTCCAAGTTTGTGTGTCAATTTGTACCTCTCTATCTACATTATTCCGTGATTTATTCAGTTTTCAAATTTATACTGACTTTTTGATCACCCGGTACAGTGTGTGATCAGCAATTAATACATAGGCTGTATGTCATAGCCAGCTATTGACGTAGATAGAATGAGTTTAGATAGTAATGGATTTAGCGGATAACAGGCGCGTACATCGCTACAGAACATTATGAAGACAGTATAGCCAATGCAACAGCCTTAGACGTATAGAAAATAACAACGATTACGTGAAATGCGTATGTAAACATAAGGATAAGAGAGCAATGGCATCGGACGACGTAGAAAGTCCCGCATCATCATGGTAGACGAAGTAAAGGCTGAAATCCTTCGAAGAAGTTCTTGTTTTTCAACTGCAATTGATCATTGAGCACCTTGTCTTTATCGTAAAGGAGGTGTTTGGAAACACTTCTTCGAGTGTATCTAGGCTGCATCCTTTAGATTCTTGGTTTAAGAGCTCCGTGTTTTTGTAAGTAGGTTAGGGGCATGGTCCATTTGGATTGGATGTTCTGCAAATGTCGAGCCACGTGTTCCATCTCCACTTTTTGTGGATAAATGCTCTTTGTATCTAGCCGATAAAGCTCTTCCTGTCTGACCTATGTAATAACTAGGGCAATCACTAGAGGTAATTTTGTAAACACCAGATCGTGAGAATTTATCGTTAGTGTTACTTAGAGAGTGGATTAAGTTTGTTGTAAGGCTGTTACTAGTGGAATAGGCGACTTTAAAGCCTTGACTCTTTAAGTAGGGCGCATCTTTTGGCGGAAAACTGGTTTCAAGTCAGTATTACTCCGCACGTGCATTCGCACAACCACCAGCTGAACTCGCTGCGTCCGTTGCCGGGGCGCCCAGTTACGACTCAGCGCCCGCGGCCCACATGTCTGACCCATAGGTGTCACCTAACGGCAAAACATCAGTGAAGTGACGCAGGCTTACGACTATGTACTGTAGCACCAACATTTTAAGTTTGACAAGGCCAGTGTCTGGCACGCTTTAATTTTAATTTCATAATGTGACATTCTGAAGAAGGCTACATTAGTATAGCCGAAACCTAGGTAACGTTTATTTGCTTATGCAACTAGAGGCTGAAATTTGATATAATTGTATTTTACAGTTGCTGACTCTTCTAAATTGTAGCAAGGCTTGGCTGGAATTTAGCCACTGTACATAATTTCTGGGAGCGGTGCTCACGACAATGTACTCGTACAGTGACAGGAAGACCGGACTCCGGACGGCCAGGTGGCACTAGAGAGACGGAAAACTATCGTGTTCGGCGTATGGCTCTGACACATCGTACTGCATCTGCAGCAGAAATTTGAGCAGCAGTTACCACAACGAACTGTTACAAATCGCCTACTTCAAAGACAGCTCCGAACAAGAGGCCCTGTATCGTACATTCCACTGACCCCAAACCACCGCCATTTCAGACTTCAGTGGTGTCCAGCGAGAGCTCACTGAATGGCAGGGTGGAAGCTTGTAGTGTTTTCTGAAGAAAGCTGGTTCTACCTCGATAGCAGCCATAGCTGTGTGTTGGTTGAACGATGCCAATTTCGGACCTACAACTAAACTCTCTGAGTGCTAGACACAGTGGACGAACATAGACTTATGGTCTGGAGTGCGATTTCATAAGACGCACCATGACTGCAGTTTTGTACAGCAGTCTGGTGATTCGACCTTCTGTACTGCCATTCACGATCAGCATTCCAGGAGGGTATTTTCTAACAGGATAACGCTAGCCTACATGCCGCTGTTGTAATCCAACATGCTCTACAGAGTGACGACATTTTGCCTTGGCCTGCTAGACAACCATATCCGTCTCCAGTCGAGCACATATGTGACATCATCGGACGACAACTCCAGCATCATCCAAAAACAGCATTAATTGACCCTGTACACACCGACCAAGTGTGACATAAATGAACTCCATTCCACAAAAAGTGCCATCCGGCACCTGTAAAACACAATGCATGCGTGTTTGCATGCTTCAGTTCAACATTATGGCGGTTACGCAGCTTATTAATGTACGAACATTTCAAATTTGCAATGGCTTATGTCGTACGAACATTAACCTGTGATTTTGCAAACACTTAAATATGTTATTTAGACAAACGTATTCCTGAAATTTCGTTACTCTAATTATTTTTTGGTGTTGCGATTTTTTTCCGTCAGTGTCATTTTCTGCTCTGCTGTTACGTCACGCACAACACTGTTAAAGGCTTGCCAAGCTTGTTTCTCATTGCAGTGTAGGACTTTGCCACGCTTATTGCTCATGGCCCTGTACGACTAACTTAAGAGGAAAACTTAAGGGCAAGGACGTGTGGGAATCCTGTCATAATTTTCATAGTCAAACCCTTCTTAAAATTTCATTCTCTTTATTTTCAGCCAGTACATGTAAATATACAGTGTGTTTCAAAAAGAATGAGATAATTTCAGAACTCTATATTTATTGATAAAAATATTCTATAAACATGGTATTAATTGCAAAATACCCACAAAATCTTAAAGTTTTAGATATGCTATCATAAACCCTCAGTGAGTCCGCCAGTAACAGCACGAACAACACTAGACGAGAACTAAATTCGTCATAAACGTTACAGGATGTATCTTATTTTACAGAAGTTGGGCGGCTGTTATTCTCTTCTTCACTTCTTCAACGCCACGACGGAGATGAACACATTCTCCTTCACATATCCCCACAACAAAAATTGCATGGGGTCATGATTGGCGATCTTGGATGCTAAGAATGCACGGCAGTGTCTCAGGCGCCGTACAGCTTTGAGACTGTGTCACTGAGAAACTGACGGACGCTTTTGTGCCAAGGTGGTGGAGATCCATCCTGTTGGGAAATGAAGTCATCGAAGTCATCCTGAAGTTGTGGCTAAGGCCAATTGTGTAGCATTTGAATATGGCTCATTCCTGTTACCAGGTTCTCCTCAAAAAGAAATGACACAAAAAGTTCACTTTAGCTGTCTCTTTCATGCTCAATAATGTTATGATGATTCTGAAGTTCGCATATGTGCGAATCATGTCGCTTTATTTTACTGCTAACATGAAATATTGCTTCATCATTTAAAACTAACTGTGGTAAAAATGTATTGTCTTCCATGTCGTCTATCAGAGCATTGCTTAAGTCAACCAGTTTAATTTTATCACCAACCCGAAGAGCTTGCGCTAATTATAGTCTGTATGGTTTATAGACCAAACGACGCCTTTAAACTTGCCACACAGTCTTATGAGGCATTGCCAGCTCTCTGTTTGCGCGACCAGAAGACTTTCGAGGACGCCGCTCACTCGTTTGCCTAATTCTTCCATCAGAAGTGCGAGGTCGAATTGGACTCTTATCTTTGCACAAGCATCCTGTCTCTTCAAACTGGCGATACGAACGACGAATGTTTTTGGGTGTAGGCGAATCAATGCCAAAACGCCAACGAAAGGCGCGCTACACCGAAATCACTGACTCACTCTTTGCAAACTGGAGCACACAAAAAGCGCCTTCTGTTGAGCGGACGCCATTTACTTCTGACTGACTGCAAACTGAGAAGACGCATCAACTGACATCTAACGGCAATTTCCTGAAACTCTGGGCGACGCCCTTTCAGCCAACATACATTCCTTGCCGGTATGTCTCATGTTTGTTAATTATTACCATACAAAATCCACTCTTTTAGAAACATCCTGTATTTCTCTCAATGACTTTCACTCCTGTTACGCAATATTTTTACAGTTATTACTAGAAACCAAGTGGTGAAACATTTTCTTTTCAGCTGCTTCATCTAACAACTACTTACTGTAAGAACGACTTATTACACAATGATAGACAACAGGTCCAAAAATAGCTATTGCTCGTCAAATCACTTGGAAAGAATGCTGAAATCGTCGCCTGAAAGGGATAATGACAAGTTTCCTTCCCTATCCTTGTATGAACTTGAGCTTTGTCTTTAATGACCTCGTCATCAAAATGGTTCAAATGACTCTAAGCCCTATGGTACTTAACATCTGAGGTGTTCAGCCCCCTAAATTTAGATCTACTTAAACCTAACGACTTCACACACATCCATGTCTGAGGCAGGATTCGAACAGCGCGGTTCTGGACTGAAGCGCCTAGAACCGCTCGGACACAGCGGCTGGCACCTCGTCTTCGACGGGGCGTTAAACCACTTAGATTCCTTTGTAAATGCTTCATTTAAAAGCCGCTAAGCCGCTCTTAGTTCGAACATATGTTATGAGGCTGAAATTTGGTAGCTTGTTGTGATTAACGGAAGCCAGTGCAGATAAGGTCTGGACACTTGTTGTGAATGTGGGTATGGTAGACATTTGCCGATGCAGTTTGTTGTTCGAGGAATGTTGTACAGATTTTGTCAACACCTAAGATTTGAGCTTCCTCTAACAAAGTGTTTCAGGCTCGAATTTTGTGCCTTGACCCCGTTTCCCTAACGTCAATAACTCTTCCGATCAGTGTCTTTTCCTGCAGTTCATTCTCGTTGTCGCTGATGACGTCAGTTCCCAATTGCGATAGCAGTAACTTTTCCTTCACCTATTCCTTTTCTTATTCCCTGTAATCAGGAATTTCTCGTCTCCGTGTGGCGTATATACCTTGACAGAGTTTCCGCCACACTGTTAGCTGACGTGTTTTTCTATTGGCGACGTTTGTCTAGGCGGATCCCAGAGGCTGCTCTCAGAAGCGTCTTCTCTGCCGCAAGGAGCTTATTTTTGGTTAGACTTGGACAACTTCATTTTGGGCTGGTCAGTTGAGTAGCGAAAATAAGTTTGCGACTCCTTTTGATTCCTGTGTTTGGAGGCAAAAGCGTTTCAGATGTTTGGGAGCACCTCACTTCTAAACTTCGCATTTCAGTACTGGGTCCCGTTCAGTGTAGTCTTCATATTAACGACGCGTCTATAAAGTCAACAGTGTAGTCGTCCTATACTGCTATGGTAGCGTGGTATAACGTCTGAGAAGTTTAGTAATTGGTATGAGAAAATAAAGAAAACGAGAGTTACAAACAAAATGCATTTAGGGCCTTGAAAGTGAACACAATCGGCTACAACGCAACGTCGTGAAGTTGGTGGTGACTGTCAACAAACGCTGCTTGTGGAATCGTTCGAAGCACCGCTTCACCTGTTGTCTGATACCCGCAGGGTTTGCGAACGTTCGTGAATAACAGTGCTTAAGTGTAAGCACTGTTATTCACGAACGTTCGCAAGCCCTGCTGATATCCGACAACAGTTTTTCATCTCTCATTGTCAAAGACAGCCTTGGATCATCCGCAAGCATTAATCACATTCGTGTCATTGCACAATGGAGCGCGTAATAAAGTAATGCGTTAACGTGAAGTTTTGCTTCACATTAGGGAAAACGGCAGCTTAGTGTATCGTGTTGAAGCAGTGTGGAGAAAGTATGTGTTTGTGTGGTTTAAACACTTCAGAGACGGAAAGGACGGTGTCGAGAATGAGCGCGTTCGTTTGAGCGGACACAGTTCCAGACGGTATCCAACGAGTACAACGAATGCTTGCGGATGACAGGCAGATGCCTTCCAGAATGAGAGCAGAACAGTTGAAGATAAACCAAGACAGTGGAAGCACTGTTGTTTACAGACATTCGTAGGCGTTGAGGATATCCAGCAACGCGTGACCACTGTGCTTTGAACAATTTCAAAAGAATCGTTTGTTGACCGTTTTCGACGGCTTTACACCCGATGTCAAAAATGTGTTGTATAATGGAGATCACTTTCAAGTTCAGCAAAGGTATTTTGTTTGAAACTCTTATTTCCCAGATCTTTCACAGAACTTTTAAACATTCTTGTACGAGAGATCTCCTAAATAGAAACGTTTTGTAGCATTTGGACAAAGTTAATGTTGTAACATTTTGAGGATTAAAACTGATCGGAAACATGTACAGTAGAGCCAAGAACAAACTCTTTGATCGTCATCTTTGTACTACGGATGGTATAATTTGCCTTGGCTTCACGCAGTAAATAGTTATATACGCTGATAAACTTCTTACATAGCCTTATCGATACAGTTCACTGCAGACTTCTCCTCTTGCGCCGAATCATATTTGCTTGGTTCACGACTATGAGTTATGGTGTCTGATACGTCACCAGAACTCTACTACAACGACTGCAGAACAGAACAGTGAGAATCGTATCATACGGAGGTACTTACATTTAAAAAAGTATGGTACTTACATTCTCATTCAGAAATGACTGAAAGATTGGTACAGCGGACGACTCGCTCCAAACGAAGTACTCCTTACAAGAGACAAAAATTGTCTTCTACCAAGCAGTTTAGAAGGATTGATCTCTCAGTCACAGTAGTTACACAACTCGCCTACGTAGCTGAGATCGCTACCGCGTTCTAGTGTGTTTACACTCGGTTGGGAGGCAACTAGTTCTAATCCTCTTGTTGCAAGCACGTTTCCCGCACCAATATTTGACCATCATGCCAAGGACAGCTGGCGTAGTACACTACCCGACCACTAATCATTGCGCTTCCTCTCTCAGGAAAGTATTTCTCACAGCTCCTATTCGCTTGCAACCCTTCGAGGACACTCCCCTACCGCCTGAACCCATACTCACACGCTGCCGCACCTGGTTCTTGGCAGCTTTGTATTGCGTCAAACACTAGCAAAAAGTCAAAGATGTAGCAGAAACAATCGACTGAAGTGAATCAGATTTTATTGATGGTTCAAATGGATCTGAGCACTATGGGACTTAACATATGAGGTCATCAGTCCCCTAGAACTTAGAACTACTTAAACCTAACTACCCTAAGGACGTCACACACATCCATGCCCGAGGCTGGATTCGAACCTGCGACCGTAGCGGTAGCGCGGTTCCAGACTGAAGCGCCTAGAACCGCTCGGCCACAGCTTTTATTGAAAAGGCAAGACGGCCCTCACGAATAACAAGAACGTAGCATCCTTGGTATTTGTAAGAGGTCACCTCCAGCATCCATTTGTTGCAGTTCAACGCCTAGAGTCCGCATCTCTACCATTAAAAGATGCTGTAGACGTGATCTCCGACGTGCAGCTGCATCTACAGGAAAGTTCCTGGTTCAATGGATAAAGCATGCGCCACAAAATTAAGGAATATTCTTGTGAGAAATCCCGTGTGAAGATACGAGGAAAGTTTACAGATGTATTGCGGGCCAGGCCAGGAGCGACTATGACGATGATATATGCACCGTTGCTCTGTAGAGAGATCTTTCTGAGCCTACAAAAATTTACTGCGACCCAACAGAAAAATTTCGTTTTACTAAACTTGGAAATATGGTTAATTGCGTAATGCAGTGCCAAAATGTAATATAAAAGTTCTTGCTAAGTTTAGCGTTAGACTGAAGATTGTGGTCATACATGGGTTCACATCTAAAGTGTGTGCTTTTTTTTTTTTTTTTGAGTGACATATGAAAAGAAGTTTTCAGTAAAGAAATTTTCATTAAAATATTATAAATTGTAGGATGGGTAGGCCTAAATATGTCAATTGATTATGGATTTTTTTCTAGCTCCGATACATGGTGCAGTTAATTGCTAAGTTTCCACAAAGAACTAGGATAACTCTGACAAAATTTTAATAACATTGTCTGTGTGTTCATTATATTTTTCATTAAAAGACTCGAAAAAGATTGAAATTGTTTAAACCTAAATGTGTGCTGTTATTTGAGTGACATACGAAAAGAATGTGTCAGTGAAAGTCTTTTCATTAAAATATTATAAATTGTAGGATGGTTAGGCCTAAATGTGTCAGTTGTTTATGGATTTTTTTTGTAGCTCTGGTAGATGGTACAGTTAAAGAACTAGAATAGCTCTGAAAAAACTGTTATAAAATTTTCTGTGAGTTCATTATAGCTTTCATTAAAAGACTCGAAAAAGGTTAAAAACTTTTAAACCTACAAAAAAATCTATTTCAAGAAAATGAAGAGCTAAAATACATTTTTTGAAAATCCAAACGTTCGAGCACTACTAATGAGTCACCAATGGAAATGGGAGTGAGCGTTTGGCGTCATTGGACGGGAGGCCCCATACGGGTCAGGTCCAGCAGCCTTGTGCAGGTCTTATTACATTCGACGCCACATTGGGCGACCTCCGCGTCGGACAGGGATGAAATGATGGTGAAGACAACGTAACCCCCATTCCCTGAGCGGAATCGAACCCGGGCACGTAGGACGGCAATCAGTCACGCTGACAACTCAGCTATCCGGGCGGACATAAGTCACCAATGTGTCACTGTTGATGGTGATCCATTCGTCAGATTGGTATGGTGCTGTTCGAGGGAAGTAAGCTATGTCCTGGCACCCGGTTTCACAAAAAACGCTACTGATCCGTACACATGATTGCAGTCGTCTAAATATGACACATTCACACTTTTGACATACTTCTAGAAAAGGCCTATGACAGGTTGTGAACAACAACAGTTCATCACCAGCACTAACTATTCACTGCATTTATGATTTATTAAAAGGCCGAAATGGCATCGAGGAATCCAAAACTGGCATTACTGCTTCCATGCCGATGAACACTTCTATTCAACGGTATTAGTCAGCTTCTGGTTTGATGCGATCATCTTCGCCTAGCCACCCTTCCACACCCACCCCACAGCCTGCACTTCACACACACACACACACACACACACACACACACACACACACACATTTCCGGAAAAAAATTTGTACACCCTTTTAGAGGTTTCCAGTTCATTCAAGATTTATTGTTGCAAAGTGCGTATGGAGAACATGAAACAATTACATTTACAGATCAATAGCATAGACCTTGCCGTTGGTGGGGAGGCTTGCGTGTCTCAGCGATACAGATAGCCGTACCGTAGGTGAACCACAACGGAGGGGTATCTGTTGAGAGGCCAGACAAACGTGTGGTTCCTGAAGAGGGGCAGCAGTCTTTACAGTAGTTGCAGGGGCAACAGTCTGGATGATTGACTGATCTGGCCTTGTAACACTAACCAAAACGGCCTTGCTGTGCTGGCACTGCGAACCGCTGAAAGCAAGGGAAAACTACAGCCGTCAATTTTCCCGAGGGTATGCAGCTTTAAGAGCAGTTGAACGGAATGGACAGTGTCTTGAAAGGAGGATATAAGATGAACATCCACAAAAGCAAAACGAGGATAATGGAATGTAGTCGAGTTAACTCGGGTGACGCTGAGTGAATTAGATTAGGGAATGAAACATTTAAAGTAGTAAAGGAGTTTTGCTATTTAGGGAGCAAAATAACTGATGATGGTCGAAGTAGAGAGGATATAAAATGTAGACTGGCAACGACAAGGAAAGCGTTTCTGAAGCAGAGAAATTTGTTAACATTGAGTATAGATTTAAGTGTCAGGAAGTCGTTTCTCAGAGTATTTGTATGGAGTGTATCCATGTAATGAAGTGAAACATGGACGATAAATAGTTCGGACAAGAAGCGAATAGAAGCTTTCGAAATGTGGTCCTACAGAAGAATTCTGAAGATTAGATAGGTAGATCACATAACTAATGATGAGGTATTGAATAGAATTGGGGAGGAGTTTGTGGCACAACTTGACTAGAAGAAGGGATCGGTTGGTAGGATATGTTGTGAGGCATCAAGGGATCACCAATTTAGTATTGGAGGGCAGCGTGGAGGGTAAAAATCGTAGAGGAAGACCAAGAGATGAATACACTAAACAGATTCAGAAGGATGTAGGATGCAGTAGTTACTGGGAGATGAAGAAGCTTGCACAGGATAGAGTAGCATGGAGAGCTGCATCAGACCAGTCTCAGGACTGAAGACCACAACAACAACAACAGCGTAAGTGGTTATGAGATACCAGGTGTCATCCTTGCTGAAGCATATTACTATCGGTGTTGGACGACGGGTCGTACGAGTCACCTCTCATATCCCATCAGGTCCACGTCGTACGCATCAACGCATGCAGGCAGAAACTGCTTTCATGGCTGAAGACTTCACGGCGCACCGTTCCATCTTCCAAGTGAGCCTCTGACGGCCCCAGTCGAGCTGAGCACGTCGATGCAGTGGCGCAAGTGGAAGATGGGCTGGATGTGTCCGTGAATTCCACTGCTAATAACTAGTTCCCAGCAATTCACGGTGATTGGGCTCACAAGCCCTTTTATTTGTGCTGTGATAGGTGATAGGATCTGTCGCTGCTGCCCGTACACTACGACGATGCTTGCGGACGTCTTTGCTGCAGGTACGTCCAGATTCGCGTCTACAGGTGTGAGAATGTTCACGTGACCACTGATATAAGCATCGTTGTACAACTGACGCAACATGTCCATCTTGTGTGGCAATTCCCCACCACTCGGAAGGCCACAATTTGACCCCTTTCATACTCGCTCAGTTGGTTGTAGGAAGCATGAGCACATCTCCGTGACAAGTTTGCCTGTTTGCTTCACACTTTTGCACCATAATGCGTGTGTTGTCCTGCTGAAGTTCTACTAACTTCGTGGTTGCACTCTCTTTGTGCTTATTGTAATGATAAGGAAGACTCTTTATATGACTCTTAATAAGGACTGTTGTGTCATGATCTTCTAGCCCTTACGAGGTACTGGTTCTTCTGATTATTAGTTACTGTGGGATCTCGACGATTGCTGTTGGCAGCCTCAGCCGGTGCCAGCATTGCGGTGTGACGGATCCTGTATATTCAAGGGGTCTTGACGTAGAGAAAAGGCTTCAATTTCTGAATTTTTTTCGTAACTTGGATAATGAATTCCGGAATCACGGGTTGATTAAGCTCATAATGTATTTCTCAGGTTCGTGTCCACTTGAGGGCAGCAAGGACCAGACGTAAGCACCTATTTTGCATACGTTGTATCAGTTTCAATTTAGAGGTGCTAGCTGTTCTCCACATCGAACAACTGTGTAGGAAAGCCGGGAGGACTGCTGTTCTACATAATTTCAGTTTCGTTCGTACATGTATGTGGAGCTTGCCAGTAGAGAGTATGGTTGTGCGATTAGGCGAAGGATCTTCATCCTCTTGTGAATAAAAATTTACTATCCAAGATGACTCCAAGGTACTTACGGTGGTCGATCCAAGAAATTGCAGTGTAATCAAGGATCGGTCGGTCACGCAGATCAGGGTGTTGGCGAGTAAACATATCCACAAGTGGTTTTTGAGAGTTAAGGAGAATGGAATTATACTGTGCCCACTGGCCGGCCGCGGTGACCGAGCGGTTCTAGGCGCTGCAGTCTGGAATCGCGCGTCCGCTACGGTCGCAGGTTTGAATCCTGCTTTGGGCATGGATGTGTGTGATGTTCCTGGGTTAGTTAGGCTTAATTAGTTCTAAGTTCTAGGGGACTGATGGCCTCAGAAATTAAGTCCTATAGTGCTCAGAGCCATTTGTTTTTTGTTCCCGCTGTTCAATCAGCGTAATTTGACGTTGTAGACTCTCGATGACGGCGTTCATCCTCCGGCTGCTAGTTTAGGGAGCAACGTCGTCCGCAAATTGAGCCAGTACGACATGTGGCAATACCGGAAGATCGTTCACCCATTGACAAATACTGTGGGTTACAATACGGATCATTGAGGAATGCCAGACGTGTGCGATTTAAACAGAGACTTTTGGCAATGAGCTTCGTATTAAAGGGTAGACACTCTGGTAGCTATGCCACTACGCTATCTGTTGCTGGTCGACATTGAAACTACGTTCAGGATCTTGATCAGAGACTTAATGCTGTCATTTTTACTATTTGAACGGTAGCTGAAGTAAGTGATTGTTCGACACGAAAATTAGTCTACTTCGCTTATTTTCATTCGCTTACGTCGTATAGTATTATACACTCAGTTAATACACGGCATAAATCCAACCTGTATTTGGCTCTCACTTCCTTAGCTATTGTGCAGAAAGGTGTGCAGTATACTGCTGCATCCATTTTCAATAAGCTGCCACAAGAATTCAGAAATCTTAGCAGTAATCCACGCGCTTTCAAATCGAAACTGAAGAGTTTCCTCATGGGTCACTCCTGTTCTGTTGAGGAGTTCCTTGAGAAATTAAGCTGAGTCTCATGTTATAATGTTGATTGCGTGTAGTTAAACTTACGGCTTCACTTTTTCTGTGTTCATAAACATTTTATTTTTATCTGTTATTACTTTTATGTTGTAATTTCATGTACTGACACGTTCCACGACCTTGGAATTTTGCTCCTCAATTTGGTCCTCTGGAACTTGACGTGTAAATAAATAAATAAGTAAATCAGCACATATACTGCCCACTGCCGTCATCGGATCAAAATCTTTCCAGGTGTATTGAATGTACGAAAGCTGCTTTCGCGAAATATCTGCGCATTTCGCCGGCTCACTTCTGCCCCATACACACTTCCAAACCGTTCTTTCCTAACAGGACTTGTCTACAAACAGCACCGACCTTCCTTCTTGAGCTGATGACCAAGAAACGCTGACCTCCTCAGACTCTCGCTTGTGCTTACGACCTGCAGTTGAATGCCGAGTGCTGATCGTGGTGAAACTGAAATTGCCATTTTATAGTAAAAGACAGACAGTTTATTTATTTCGTTTCTCGATGTTCAGATGAGGAATGCGTACATTTCAGTATTTTAAAATAAAGTAGTTACTACAGCTGAAAGTGCCACATTAAAGTGTTAACGAAAAGTAAAGAGACCTTAACAAAGACAAACGTTTTCTAAAAAGAGCATTGTATAAACTGGAACAGATGCAGTGCTAGTGGCTTAGCGTTGATGATGTCGTCAGAGCCCTTGGCACATTCATAAATTACAATGACAGTACGATAATGCGTCGCCCAGCAATTGGCTAAAAAATTTTTAGAGACTAGTCATTTCCCGTAGACGTTGGTTCCAGAGCTACAAATAATCTGCTCATAACAAAATCAGAAGCTAAGTCCGCCTTGATGCAAAACATCTTGATATTTGTTTACATATTTATTTTTCCAAACTAATTTCGGCGATAAATATCACCATAATCAGTGGGTTTTTAAAATCTTATTTATTGGATGGTATGGCATGTTTTTAAGAACTATTCTCGCAGTTTGTGGCATATTTTCTGTGCTTTCTTCTGTTGCCGTTTGTTCTCAGCGTACATCATGTCATCTGCAAGTTTGTTGGACGGCATGTAGCTGATTTAGTACACAGAAAAACAAAACTTTCGCACTTTAAAGTAAAAACCTTCTGGGTTACTAGGCCGTGTCATGTGTCTTGTACAATGATCGACGTTTCGACCTCTCTGCTGGAATCTTCCTCAGGATCTTCTGGTGTCCACTACTGCTACAACACATTGTTTATGATCAAGAACATTACTGATATTGTTGTTTTTCTATGCAAACGCGGACTAAATGGAAGAGTTCAAAGATAAACTTATTATAAACTACTCATACATGTCACTACATTTGACATCACGAACATTCTAATAAACTAACTTACAAGTAAGACTGGATCTTGAAAGTCTCAACGATTTATGTATACAGGCTTCGAGATCAAATAATATTCTTGTGGCTTACTGAAATAATTTCTATCTTAATTTGCTATACTTGTTTCCTAGCTTGGCTGAGGAGAGCAATAATCATGTCAGAAATGGGGAAACCTTGCGTTAAGAGCGATGTCGTCGCCTTCATGCGTTTGTAACTAATTAATGCATCGGCGGTTGTTTCATCCTTGTGCTAGGTCCCGTCAAGAATAAATCAGTTTTATAAAAGCAGTCAAAATCTCTATCGATACAGTAATTCGTGATGCATTGTTTATTACTATTATAATTGTACCGGCAATGATTAAAAGTTAGTGCAGCGATATGTTCCACTGTAACCAAGCTGAACATAGCTGTAGGACCCTTTACGGCTAAAATTGGTAATTAGAAGTATTACGTCACAACTATGATAGTAACGCGTAATTAGTTATAAGTAAATCAGTATTTATAAATAGTGGTGGTTAGAATTCTCTCAGTGACATCGAAACTATAAATGTTAGAAAAAACAAAATAAACTAGTTCCGAGCGGAAGAGTGAGACAACAATGAACTAAAAACAAGGATGAAAGCGATTCAAATCCCAGAGCGGGCATCCATGCAGAACGACATCTTTGGTTGAATAACATTACGCCAGTCGATGGGAATGTTTGGCACCATCACATATTAATCAGACTGAATTTTCTTATTTTGAGAAGATCGAATGTGCGATCTGTTTTACTTGCTAAAAACAATCGACAGCCAAGATCGCATAAAACAGCCAGTTTCGACAGACTTTGCTGCCGTCTTCAGGTCGTAAAAAACCATTTTGTTACGAAACGTGCTAGTTTCGTATGAGAAAAAGTACCACCATAGCTGTATCTTGAGAATATCTTTATTTCATCACTTGAGTTGTTTAGGCGGCACATTACCGCCATTCTCAGGCCCCACCACTGCCAGAAGAGTATTTGATTTCCTTGGCATGAACACGTTGTGGAGTATAGACTCCTGATGAATGCTAGCCCATGTGTGCTAGTAAGATGGATCCCACAGTAAATGGGCCAAGGAAATCAGATACTCTCTTGGTAGCGGTGGGGCCTGAGGATGGCGGTAATGTGAAGCCGAAACTAGTCGCGTGATGGAATAATCAAGATACGGCTGTGGTTGTACTTGTTCTCATATATATGATCAGTTGAACTCCCTATTCAATGCAATAGGATGGACGTCCATAAAGTTTTCATTTTACATTGGATCTCAAGCCAAGTTGTCACTTGGCTAAAAATCAGCACATTATAAAAATATTTAAAAACATAAAGCATTTTGTGCAACTGGAAACTTTTTGGCGCGACTAACAACAATGGAATATGGTTCAAGAAACCTACAGAGGAACTATACAAACATACGGAGACAATCACAGAAAACATTAGAAAACGCGGACTACAATTCTAAGGACACCTATACAGAATGCCATCACACAGACTGACCAAACAGATCTTTGACTGGGTAACCACTAGAAACAACAAATGTATGGCAGAGGTAAAAAACGACCTGAACCAACTCAACATAACAGCAGACACAATGAACGATAGAATAAAATTCAGAAACATCATTAAGAAAAGTAAAGTACATGATACACTGTGACAAACGAACAGGCGTAAAATGGACCGAAGAACGCAAGCAAGATCACAGCCGGAAGATGAAAGAAATATGGAGAACCAAAAAGGCAACCAAGATGAAGCCGAAGATACGAAGCCGAGAAGAAGCATGGACAGAGGACCGAAAACAGAAACACAGTGAGCGAATGAGGGAAGTTTGGGCAGCAAGGAAGGTAGCAAAAGGAACTGGCCATGTGGTTTAGTCCAACTGCGCTCTTTAAGGGAAAAACACCAATAATAATAATAATAATAATAATAATAATAATATATGTCACAGACCCTTACGTAAACAGATGGGCTACTGTGTACTCTATTTCTGTAACGTGACGAACATCTGAAGATGACAGCAAAGCCTGCCGAAAACAATTGTTTTAAACAAATAAATATTTATGCGATCTTGGCAGCTGAATGTTTTTACCACGTAGTGATCTCTCCACATTGCTGTGAAGATTATGACATAGTTAAATGGAAAGAAAAATAGAGACACAAAGAAGGTAACTGCGAAGAAAGCCTGGGTAATAGAGGAAATACTTAAACTGACAGATGAAACGAGGAAGTACAAAAGCGTTGAGGGAAAGTCAGGAATACAGAAGTATAAGTCACTTAGAAATGAAATAAATACGAACTGTAGGGAAGCTAAAGCGAAGTGGCTGCATGAAAGATGTGAAGAAATCGAATAGGAAATTATTGTTGGAAGGACTGATACAGCATACAGAAAAATCGAAACAACCATCAATCAAATTAAAAGCAAGGGTTGAATCATTAAGAGTGCAGTAGGAATTCCACTGTTAAATTCAAAAGAGAGAGCGGATAGGTGGAAAGAATACATTGAAGGCCTCTACGAGGAGGAAGACTTTTCTGATGACGTGTTAGAAGAAAAAACAGGAGTCGACATATAAGAGGTGGGGGATACAGTGTTGGAATCAGAATTTGAAAGAGTTTGGAAGGCAGCAGACATATATAACATTCCATCGGAAATTCTAAAGTAATTGGGGGAAGAAGCAACAAAACTATTCACGTTAGTGCGTAGAATGTATGTATCTGGCGATATGCATCTGACTTTCAGAAAATCATCACCTACACTGTTCCGAAGATCGAAAAAGTAGGTAAGTGTGAGAATTATCGCACAACCAGCTTAACAACTCATGCACCAAGTTGCTGACGAGAATATGTACAGAAGAATAGAGAAGAAAGCTGAAGATGGGTTGAATGGCGATCAGTTTGGCTTTAGTAAAGGTAAAGGAGAGAGATTTATGACGATGCTGTCGGAAGTGGAAGCAAGACTAAAGAACAATCAAGAGACATTCATAGGATTTTTCGACCTGAGAAAAGCGTGTGACAGTGTGAAACGGCACAAGATGTTCGAAATCCTGAGAAAAATAGGGGTAAGCTATTGGGAAAAACGCGTATTATACAAAATGCACAAGAGTCAAGAGGGAACAATAAGAGTGGACGACCAAGAAAGAATAGGATGTAAGATGAGGTTATAGTCTTTTGACTCTACCGTTCAAACTCTACATCAAAGAAGTAATGACAAAGATAAAAGAAAGGCTCAAGAGTGAAACTAAAATTCAAGGTGAAAGTATGTCAAAGATTCGCTGATGACATTTTACCCTTAGTGAAAATAAAGAAAAATTACAGACTTTGTTAAACTTAATGAACAATCTAATAAGTACAGAATATGGATTTGAGGGAAGAAAGACGAAAGTAATGACAAGCAGCAGAAATCAGAACAGTGAGCAACTTAACATCAGCATTAGAGATCACGAAGGCGGAGAAAAGAGGACATAAAAAGTAGACTAGAACTGACAAAAAGGGCATTCCTGTCCAAGAGAAGTCTACTAGTATCAGACACAGGCCTTAATTTGAGGAAGAAATTTCTGGGGGTGTACGTCTGGAGTACAGCATTGTATGGTAGCGAAACATGGAGTGTGGGAAACCCGGAAAAAAGAGAATCGAAGCTTTTGAGATGTGGTGCTGCAGATGAATGTTGAAAATTAGGGGGACTTATAAGGTAAGGAATGAGGAGGTTCTCCGGAGAATCGGCGAGGAAAGCAATATATGGAAAACACTGACAAGAAGAAGGGGCGCATTGCAGAACATCTGTTAAGACGTCACGGAATAGCTTTCATGGTACTAGGGGGAGCTGTGAAGAGTAAAAACTGTAGACGAAAACAGAGATTCAAATGGTTCAAATGGCTCTGAGCACTATGGGACTTAACTGCTGAGGTCATCAGTCCCCTAGACTTAGAACTACTTAAACCTAACTAACCTAAGGACAACACACACGTCCATGCCCGAGGCAGGATTGGAACCTGCGAAAGCAGCATTCGGGCGGTTCCGGACAAAGCGCCTAGAACCGCTCGGCCACAAAAGGCGGCGTAAACAGAGATTAAAATACATCCAGCAAATAATTGAGAACATAGGATGCAAGTACGACACTTAGCTGAAGAGGTCGACACAGGGGAGGAATTCGTGATGGACCGCATCAAACCAGTCAGAAATTATTGCTACATGATCTAATTTCCAACGAAATAAAGTGTTTCTTTTCAAATAAATAAGTAACCCCACAGGGTAAAATGACTTCCTTCAAGACTCTATTGCTCATCGTAATGATCACGATGCTCTGTTGTCCGTCCAGAAGGGTACAGCAAACCGTTTGACATCTGAATCACACTACATTTCACACGCTTCGATTCTCCTCTTTCCCAGTTTTGCCACAATCCATGAAACACATGAAACCTCCCCCTTAGAAATATTTATGAATTATTGTGCTGATAAATCTCTTACATTATTTGATTTTCAAACAGCTGAGCAAAACTGAACCTACTCAGACATTTCGCTCTTTACCTATTTTGATCAACACTAAACTGATACACATATTTTCAGCGCAACGCAATTTGACTTTCAATAATCCCTACAAAAGAATGGCCCTGACTGACATTAACCTATACCTTTCACAAATCACTTACCTCATAAAAATCTGCGTTACTCGAACTACGGCAATACAGCGAGCGCCACTACTGCCAGCTAAATAAAAGATTCAAACTACTGAAGGGACTACTACTGATAGGCATAGTTAGCAAATGAAAGATTTTAATAGAGAAAAAACAATGTATTTACCTTAATAGTCATAATATATATAGCAGTTCATGACATCCAGTCTTACAAATTTACTGTCTCTGATGGACACACGTCCAGATCATCCGCTCTCAACAACGCCATTTCTTTTCCCACATCCAACACTGCAGGCGGCTCACCTCCAAGTGAGCAACGCTACGCGCTGTTAACAGCCAACTGCCCAACACTACAATAGCGAATATTACAACAATGACAACCAGCCACAGACTGCACACAGAACATGCAGTGATTTTCGTACAGAGCGCTACGTGGCGTTACCAATATAAAACCAATATAAAACCTAAAGAGCCTAAAGAGCCCATGCTCCCCACAAAACATTTTACAAATTGTTTTGGGCAGTGGTCAATACAGATTTGAAACATTTTTTCATAATTACAATAACAAAGATATCAAATGCACACACTTATTGGTACACTGTTGGTCAAAAGCAAAACTGTTCTCATAAAGACAGTCCTGTTCATTTATCACAATAGTAATTACAGTTTTTTTACGAAGTCTCATTAGTAAAATAAAATGCACACGGAAGTAGAGGATTTCCATGCAGTCTTGAAGAAGTAGTGTTGTCCTTCCAACGGAAACACAGTGCTGACTCTTGACTTGCAGACGGGTAATGGTCCACAAGAGAGCAAACCCACAGCAGAGTCAGTGGAAGTTGAAGAATATTGGTAGGTAGGTCATCACAGAGCACACCACGGTTAATGTTAGTCAGGGCCATTCTTTTGTAGGCATAATGAATGTCAGATTGCGTTGCGCTAAAAATATTGTGTGTCAGTTTAGTGTTGATCAAAATAGGTAAAGAGCGAAATGTCTGAGTACGTTCAGTTCTGCTCAGCTGTTTGAAAATCAAATAATGTAAGAGGTTTATCAGCACAATAATTCATAAACTTTTCTAAGGGGGAGGTTTCAACTAACATAGAATGATGTGTCCAATCGTACAGTCTCATAAATTTCTTCCTCAGATTAAGGCCGATGTTTGACACTAGCGAACTTCTCTTGCCTAAGAATGCGCTTCTTGACGGGCTCATCTGCTTTTTGTGTCCTTGCATCGTCCAGGAAGCGTTATTTAGCCTCCAAGATCGTAAAATTTCTTAACCTTGTCTTCTTAGCGGTCCTGAATTTTGCTGTTAAGTTTATAGCTAATCTAATTTCTGCTACTCTTTGTAACTTACACGAATCTTCAATTTACTCTCAATTCATATTCTGTACTCATTTGATCATTCCATTCAATAGCTCCTGTATTTATTCTTCAGGTAGTAATTTAGACAGTTAATATCACTGACATTTATCTTATGCTCATTTTTAATATTTCCGTCATCGCTCTATATACTACAGCATTACACCAATAGGATTTCTAATATTTAACTGTCAAATGTCACCCTAGACAAGTTATATCCGAGCCAAAAGTTCGTCTGTATTGATCATTTCAGGAAAATTGGGAGAGTTGTATGTTGAGTGGGCGATGTGCCTAGGGAAACGAGTGACACATCCCCTAATACTTGTCGTACAAACAAGTAATCTTAATAGTTCTTGAAAAGTATCTGGTCCAGTACCGTGCTTTTCAAAAATCGCTTCTGGAATGTGTTGATGGAAGGGCATTACTTCTAGCGCTGTAACTTCTCACCTGTAGAGATCGCTATTGAGAGTGATCGCAAATTTAAATAGCCAGCATCCATCATGATACTCATGGCCATCACTGAACATCACTGAGTGATTGTGGCCACCTCTGCAGCTTCTCATATCTATTCTGACATCACCGTCGTCAGGTTTCAAGTCACACCCACATGAACGTGGTTTGTGTTATCCGCTAAAGACATCTCTTATTATGATCCTCTATTTGTCTGGTTCTTCTTGTTCTATGACTCCCATTTACAGGCTGATATACAACAAAAATTACTTACAAGTTAGTCTTCATTCAGAGTTCATAACTGTGCAAATGTTCGGGGATACATATTGATTTCTCATGGAACTTTATTACGAACAGAAAACGGCTTTAAGTATTCTACGCTGTTCATCTTCAACGTTTAACTCTGATGTAAATAAGTAATTGTCCTTTTCAGTGTACTGGTCTAGTTATGGAATTTGTAATAATTTCAACATACTTAGTTTAACACAATTTTTACAGCTAGACTGTTCAGCCAAAACATTAAGGCTCCCGAACTACTCTCGATATAAACCTGTCCATGCGGTATAAACGTCACTAGGCGAGGAATGATTGATAGTCAGACATACGCATAGTATGGGTGTAGAAAGGGGGAGGCGTGCGATGTACATGAGTTTGAGCGAGGGCAGATTGTGATGATGCGGAGGCTCGGCACCCGTATTTCGGAAAGTGTGCAACTTGTCGGGTGTTCTAGAAGTACTGTAGTGAGCGTCTCCAACGTGTAGTGAACCCAACGTGAAATCACGTCCAGGCGTCGTGAGGATGGACGATTCCCCTTCATCACAGATGTCGGATGTCGTAATCTGGAACACGTAAAAGAGGACAGTCGGCGATCTGCGACGGAACTAACGTCAGACTTTAATGCTGGACAGGGTACAAGTGTGTCTGAACAGGCAGTGCATTCAATACTTCGAACGATGGGCCTCGGCAGCCGACGACCCATGCATGTGTCAACGTTAACACCACTTCGGCAACTGCGACTGAAATGGGGACATGAGTATAGGCACTAGAAGCTGGCGCAGTGGCAGAGCATTGCATGGTATAATGAATAGAGATAGCTTCATCATGATGCCGATGGGAGGGCTCGAATCCGAGGAGTTTCAGGGGAACAGCTCCTTGCACCTGTACTGTGGTACGGAGAAAACCTGGCGGCACCTGTACTATTGGTAAGGAGAAAAGCTGGCGGCAGCTTCATTATGTTCTGGGGAATATTCAAGAGCCGGCCGGAGTGGCCAAGCGGTTCTAGGCGCTACAGTCTGGAGCCGCGCGACTGCTACGGTCGCAGGTTCGAATCCTTCCTCGGTCATGGATGTGTGTGATGTCCTTAGGTTAGTTATGTTTAAGTAGTTCTAAGTTCTAGGGGACTGATGACCTCAGCACTTAAGTCCCATAGTACTCAGAGCCATTAGAACCATTTGAATATTCACGTGGGCATCCATGAGTCCTGTGTTCGTGCAAGGCACCTTGATGGCCAAGGAGTATCGTACACTGGTTGCAGACCAAGTACACCCCTTCATGACGATCATGTTTCCCAAAGGCAGTGGCATTTTTCAACAAGATAATGCGCCAAGTCGCAATGTCAGGAGCGTGATGGAGCGATTCGAGGAACACAGTTGACGTGCTGGCCTCACAACTCGTTAGATCTAAACGCAATTGAAGACATGTAGGATGTCATTGAACGTGGCGTCATAATTTATGGGAATTAGGCGACTTGTGTGTGCAGATGTGGTGTCAGCTCCCACCAGGGACCGACCAGGGCATCATTGCTTCTATGCCACCGTCGCAGTGCTTTAATGCCTTGCCATGATGCAGTTCTTTCACCTGTCACTGCCACATGAACGTGGTTTCTGTTATCCGCTATTGAAGTCTCTTATTGTGATCCTCTATTAGTCTGGTTCTTCTTATACTGTTATCCGTGTCAAAGGTGTACTTAATGGCTATTAGGTAGGTAGTCACAACGTTCTGGCTGATTAATGTAAACCTGTTGGATTTTCGCTGCTATTTTTCTCTCCATAATCCACTATGGTATGCAGCAGGCCCTTCGAATGAATCGAACCAAAAGTTACCTATTTAACTGTCTTGCGGCATTCTCGCCCTTTTTCAGATATCTGGTAAGCCTTGGGTACCTCTAACAGCGACCCTGCGTAACTGGAAAGCTGGAATAGGTGCAACAATGACTTTATTTCGTGTCAAACGTCACTTTTCGGTTCATCTTCTCGAGTTCCTAGGAACGAGTGGATGATGGTAAATGAGGGCGTGTCTTCCATTTCTGCTCTAAAAGTAAAATTTTGGAAGTTTCCTAAGTTTGTCTCTTTAGTATCGTACTCATCGGAGACAATTATAGTGGACTATTGGCTATTAATTACTGGCACCTGAAGTATCGAAAAGCGTGTTTGCACCACAGAGGCGCTAAAAGAAAACTTTCTTATACCTTTGTCAGCGTCTTATCCCGTTCCGTAGCACATGCATATTTATATTAATATTTTTTCAAGAAAAAATGAAAAATGTTAGCTTTGGCAAGAGCGCACCCACTTACGCAGTTTAGGTCTTTTGCCCTATCAATTTAGCTGTCAAGATAGTGTGAGAAGCAAAATCAGTAAAGAATCCAAGCGTAAAAGCAGCTCTTGCCGTTAGCAATGAAATCAGCAACTGCAAGGGACCCCAGCTATGTTCTCACCCCATTTTAGGCGAAGCGCCTGAAGCGCCTGAGATGGGGACGGAGGAGTAAGGGATTGTGTCATGTGACATTCCCTTCGAGGATCGTAATCCGTACTCCATCATCTTTGGTGCTTGCATCCGGGATATCATTAGAAGTGATGATCAGAAAGGTATCGTTTTGGGCGTTGTTGCAGCGTATATGCAACGTAGCGCGTTTTCGATGCGGGTATATGCGTGCATGTACAAAGGAGTCTGGCATGGTACTTCTGAACAACACAGGCACTGCAGCCTTGTACTTCTCCACTGACACCGGGCAAACGACTTTCAATTAAAATATCTCCGCTGTGAGGAAATATACACAATGGATGTAGGCGTGCAGGTTGTAGACACATGGTTGATGATGTATGGAAATTTGGGTCTGGCCGTGAGGTGTGCGTGGATAGTGTAATATCCACTCTTATATTTTATTCAGAGTAATATTCACGTTAATCGTATTCTCATGATAATAGTAAAAAGGACTTCATCGCTAGTAAAATAATAAATAATAACTGTCAATGACATAATTTAATATTTTTTACAAAATTATATCTCAAACAATACCCATGGAAAACGATAATGAAAATCTCAAACTTTTGTTATCTATGACTCTGCTAGAAAAATCCTTCTTGTTCGAACTGTTGTACTGATAGGCTGTGATTGATGTCTCGTAACACAGAGATCTGCAAAAACCTGTACTATGTTGCCAATCTAATATTTGAAAAATAGAGTTTACGTGTCATTGAAATGAATCTTCTTTGTTTCGAGTTTTCTTTCATTGTAATACTCCTGCTCTATAAATATTAAGTTTTCTGCTCAGCTGCAAAAGAGCGCAGCCATTAGCGCTACTGATCTATAGCGCGGTTTATTGGTAAATGCTAAATAATAAGCGATTAATACTGCGAAATATTTTCAAATGTTAATGCATATAGTGAAGATACAAAAAAGATTATATATATATTATTTTTTAGTAGTAAATCAGGGCCTGAAGCAGAATCGACAAGTGATTGGCTTATGTTAGCCGCAATCTTAGTGAAATATTGCAACGGCAGTTAGAAATTGATTTTCTGTATAGACGTAAATATTATTGGTCGTAATTGCGATAATAATTGTGTATTAGTGGTCCAGGACCCATTGTGAGATAATAAATCCCTGTTACACAGTGAATACAGTGAACTTCTATGAATGCAAGTAGCATCTTATGTGATATAAATTCTTATCTGCTGATGTATGAAGCCTGGTTATGTCGTAACAACGTTTATGAAATATTTTCGCAGGAAAATTACATTAGTGTTGTATCCGTGTGGTATTATATGACAAAACTGTTCATTTTGCTTGAAGAAAAGTGTTGCTGCCTCGAATAACAGTAGCGTTAAATTCGATAAATGATCTGCAAGTAGTAAAGAGACTATTAAATAACAGCGCTGAAAATTACTCAAAATAATTACTCTTGTTTAGTTCAGATTACTTATCGTACATTTAGCTTGTTTGCTGGTTATATATGATTATTTTTGTGCATGTACTTAGTGCCATTTACACTGCTTGACAAACAACATTGCTACACGTTCCCAGGTGGAGATTTATTTAACAAAATAACGATCATTAGCCGGGAAACGCAGTGGTTACATAAAACCTCATGTTACGTTAATAATAAGTAACTAGTTTTATTGTAATATTTCTAAAATTGTACAACACGCAATCAAATCCTACACACCACAATAGCAAATGCGAAGGAAGATTGCATGGTACTTCTGAACAATACAGGCACTGCAATATAGTATTTTAATAATTCGTTTTTTAAGTAAATCCACTTCCACTCATATAAATTTTCCGAAATATTGCAGAGTAATGAGAAAAGTACATGCAGGTTTGGCAAAGGTTGCAGCACAGGCGTTGCAGTTATGTCTATTGGTTTCGATATGTATTCGTCAGTAACTTCATACATTTGAGGTATTTGGGAAATGTTGAGTTTATTTCTGTGGCTCATCAACATAAGTTGCAAATGCATGTTTTTTGGATAACTATTTAGAGATCGTGTCCATTGTCGACAGTACAGTGCGTAAGTGTGTAAGGTGTGTGGTTTGTTTTATGCTACTTACGACGATGAGCAGTCGATATCCATTGTGCTCTTGAGGATGGACACAATCTGCGAAGTAGCTAGTGGTGCTTAATACGCAACCTAACAGACTGATGGACGCTGCCATCTTTATACACTGGTGAGGAAAACCTTAGGACGAAAGTAACTTTCGTATGAAGTGTCAATGCCAAGCAATATAGCTTGATAGCATGCATAGAAAGAACTGATACGGTACAATACGGAAGATAACTGAAATAAATACATCTTGAGGTAACAGAAATGAAACTTTTATTACAAGACATTAATTACATTAAAGTCACCACTTTGGTCTCCTGCACATTAAAAAAAAAAGGTAGGACATGGTTCTTTATAGAGTATCTGACCACTACGGACGACAGTACATGCTCTGGAACGTGTCCACATGGCTAATAAGCAGTTCCTGTTCTACATCTGCATCTACATCTACATCTGTACTCCGCAAGCCACCTGACGGTGTGTGGCGGAAGGTGCCTTGAGTACCTCTCCCTTCTATCCCAGTCTCGTATTGTTCGTGGAAAGAAAAATTATCGGTATGCCTCTGTGGGGGCTCTAATCTCTCTGATTTTATCCTCATGGTCTCTTAGTGAGATATACTTAGTGCAACGTCCCCTTAGAAAAAGTAGCAATATACTGCTTGACTCCTCGGTGAAGATATATTCTTGAAACTTCAACGAAAGCGCGTACCGAGCTACTGCGCGTCTCTGTTGCAGAGTCTTCCACTGGAGTCTATCTATCATCTCCGTAACGCTTTCGCGATTACTAAATGATCCTGTAACGAAGCGCGCTGCTCTCCGTTGGATCTTCTCTATCTCTTCTATCAATCCTATCTGGTACGGATCCCACATCGGTGAGCAGTATTCACGCAGTGGGCGGACAAGTGTACTGTAACCTACTTCCTTTGTTTTCGGCCTGCATTTCCTTAGGAGTCTTCCAATGAATCTCAGTCCGGATTCTGCTTTAGCGACGATTAATTTTATACGGTCATTCCATTTTAAATCACTCCTAATGCCTACTCCCATATAATTTATGGAATTAACTGCTTCCAGTTGCTGACCTGCCTTATTGTAGCTAAATGATAAAGGATGTTTCTTTCTATGTTTTCGCAGCACATTACACTTGTCTACATTGAGATTCAATTGCCATTACCTGCACCAAGCGTCAATTCGTTGCGGATCCTCCTGCACTTCAGTACAATTTTCCATTGTTACAACCTCTCAATATTCTACAGCATCATCCGAAAAAAGCCTCAGTGAACTTCCGATGTTATCCACAAGGTCATTTATGAATATTGTGAATAGCAACGGTGCTACGACACTCCCTTGCGGCACTCCTGAAATCACTCTTACTTCGAAAGACTTCTCTCCATTGAGAATGACGTTGTGCGTTCTGTTATCTAGGAACGCTTCAATCCAATCACACAATTGGTCTGATAGTCCATATGCTCTTATTTTGTTCATTAAACGAATGTGGGGAACTGTATCAAACGCCTTGCGTAAGTCAAGAAACACGGCATCCACCTGGGAACACGTTTCTATCTATGGCCCTCTGAGACTCGTGGACGAATAGTGCAAGCTGGGTTTCACACTACCGTCTTTTTCGAAACCACGCTGATTCCTGCAGAGTAGATTCCTAGTCTCCAGAAAAGTCATTATACTAGAACATAATACGTGTTCCAAAATTCTACAAGTGATCGACGTCAGAGATACAGGTAGATAGTTCTGCACATGTGTTCGACGACGTCCCTTCTTGAAAACGGGGGTGCCCTTTCCCAATCTTTTGGAACGCTACGCTCTTCTAGAGACCTACGGTACACCGCTGCTAGAAGGGGGCAAGTTCCTTCGCACACTCTGTGTAAAATCGAACTGGTATCCCATCAAATCCAGCGGTCTTTCCTCTTTTGAGTGATTTTAATTCTACTTCGATATCTACCATTTTGTCATCTGTGCGACAGTCTAGAGAAGGGACTACAGTGCTGTCTTCCTCTGTGAAACAGCTTTGGAAAATGACAGTATTTCGGCCTTTAGTCTGTCATCCTCTGTTTCAGTACCATTTTGGTTACAGAGTGTCTGGACATTTTGTTTTGATCCACCTACTGATTTGACATAGTCCTCCTCACACTACATTTCGCTTCGTGTAATTTTTGTCTGCAAGGGTTTTGCTATGGTTATGTTTGCTGCGAAGTTCCCTCTGCTTCCGTAGCAGTTTTCTAGCCCGGTTGTTGTACCACGGTGGCTCTTTTCCATCTCTTACGATCTTGCTTGGCACATACTCATCGAATGCATATTGTACGATGGTACAGAAGATAACTGAAATAAATACATAATGAGACGAACAGAAATGACAATTTTATTCGAAGAGAATAAGAGGCGTTCCTTTCCCCTCGCCAGCGCCGTTCACAACTGCTGGATGGTCGTTGGTGCAGCTGGACGTGCTGTAATAGTTCTATCCGAAGCATCTATCCAGGCAGTCCATCCGCCGAATATCCTAGTGCTCGTCCACATGCGCTAATCGATGTGGTCACGCATAGTCATCCACAAAACTTTTAACCTTCCAACAGATAAATTATATAATAACCTGCCTACGCAAAAAATGTAAGTATATAATTCACATTCAGCGTAACCTCCCAATAAAAAATTGCGTAACCTATCAATAATAAAAATGTGACTAATCTCTCTGTGAATTTAAACTGGTAAATTTTGGAGGTAAGCAGTGCTGCGTCATGGCCCTGAAACATAATACTGAATAAATTAAAAATTCGTACCTCAATAAGGTCGCCGGATAACGCGTATATACCAGCTCCTATAAGAAATTTTTCTGGCACAGCCCTGTGCAATGCTGGCCGATAGATTTGTCATGTATAAAAAGAAACAACGGATTTTTCTTTACAATAATCGGGATGACCATGGATTGGAGAAATTAGTAAGTTCTTTAAATTGAGATGAAGATTATCAAAAGTTAATTTTTTATAAGAAAGATTATTATTAAGAGATTTTTTTAAAACATTTACATGGGGCTTGACATAAACTCCCCACGACCAGCCCAGCCAACACGATACACCAGACTGCTAGCAACTACTTACTCCTACTGCTACTCAGTTCCTACTGCATACAACACTGATCTTTGGTCTCAGATTCTCTTATAGCTTACATATCGCAGGTAGCGCGTGAGCAATCCATCGAAATTACATCTGCTCGAGTGCGCTAGCAACAAATTCCTTAATCATTGACCTCTTACAAACTGAATTCTGCACGTTCTCTTATATGGTGAGAGGTGAGAACACGTAATAATCCAGGAACGTTGTCGGACGTGATCGTTGTGATGGTCCAGGTGTTTGGTAAACGAGAATATAATGTTGCATAGGTATACTGACCTCCATATCTTTGACACGGTACACTCTCGGTCAACGTTACTATGACTCTGCGCTCCTTTCCCCTGTGATTCTCATCAGGGGTGCATTCGACAGTGACTTAATTTTTATAAATGACGATGTGGGACCGCATCTAACAGCGCGAGAGGTGAAGCTCTTGGTACGAAAGGATATTCAGCGAATGGACTGTCCTGCCAATCTCCTTCTCCGGACCGCATATGGGATGCGTTGGGGAAATGTACTGCTGCACTTCCACGTGCACGAACTACCATCCAGAAATTATCAGTCGTGCTGGTGGTGGAATGAAACCCCCTACCACACCAACTCCTCAACAACCTCGTGGCCAACTTGGTAACACTTTCCAGAGCGTACATTGCAGTTCGTGGTGATTACACACCCTATTAAGAACCATGTCATTCCTTTTATAATGTCCAGGGGGCCGTCACAAATATCAGCGATTACAGTGTAAATAGTGTCTTTAAATAAATATATCATTTCTGTTCGTCTGATAGCGTATTTTATTCAGTTACCTTATATATTGCACTGTACTTTACCAACTTTTCTAACTACTGTCGAAACTTCATCGAGCTAAGTTACTTGGCAGTGAAACATCACGCGAATGTTACTTTCGTCTTTAAGTTTTGCACACCGGTGTATCTGTCTATTCTGTGGTACCCACTCAGAAGTCAGTTCTTAAAGTCTGGCTGTGTTCAAGATGTCGGAACCGTAATTTCTAAGGAGTTGTAGTCGGTGCTTTTTTGCCGGAAGGGGTCGTTACTCTGAGATGGCCACAGCGCAGTGCGCACAGCGTTGCGAATCTGACTGCGTGAGTCTGCTGGCGACTGGAGGTTGGGGTCAACAAGTTGCTGTCTGTTTTCATTACCCGAGTTTATATGCATTTCTCGTTGCGGCCAGTTGTGAACATTGAGTGGCTGCCCTCAGCAGGACCACATCGGCGTTCACCATCGGCAGATGTTCAATACGACTGCTTTAACGGTTCGCACACCGTTTAAGCTATCAGAATTTGTTGAATTGCAGGGTTGCTGGCCTTGTAAGTCAATGACCTTGCATCTACCAGTATGTCGATCAAATTAGTCGATAATACGGAGAATGCAATCAGACTCGTCGTCATTCTGCACATTGAGTTGCCAAAGAGAGTACACACGGCACACAGCTAGCTCTCCAACAGCACAAAACGGCGCACAGAGACAGGGCGGTGTAACATATGTGATACATATTATAATTCAAACAGTAATTCCTCTTCTACGACATCTTTCTCCATTCCTTGGCCTTCGATACTACCAAGACAGATCGTCACGAATCTGAAGTAGTGGCAAGACCTGTTCTTTACTTATGATGGTAAACTGGGAGACATGGGGTACTTTACTGTCTAAAAAAGGAGGTCTCTCTGGTTAAGCTATAGGAGAATGGTATTGTGTGAGAAAACAGTCCTATAGGCTGTTGGTGTTTCGATGTGAAAGATTAATTTTAAATAAAACAGAAGGTTAGTCAAGGTCAACAAATTCAATATTTCTTAGGAGAAGAAGAACTTCTTATTCAAGATCGCTATAAAAACTTTATTGTTGATAACTGATGTCGGTAAAGTAACTTAACAACTTGAGATCTGTAAAGAATTACATGAAATGCTACAAATTGTTATAAAAATAAAGTAAAACTAACCCACAGAAGAACCAAATGACAACATACCTCCATAAATGTTATCCCAACTACCCATAAAATCTTTCCATTGAATTTCCAGCTACATGAAACGAGCGATGCTTTGGGACTTCAGAATTAAAATTACTACGTACATCCCAATTCGTCAAAACACAGTTCCCATAACGTAACGCGTCATGCCTACCATGGCGCCACAATACTGTCAGTAGCCAATGTGTGAGACGAACTGACCACAAGCAAGACAGGTGTGGCTGCAGTATATAGGCTGTATGAATAAAAGTGTAATACATAATTTAGAAACAACCATGATTCTAAATATACATATGTAAAAAATTGTGAAATGTTTGTAAAATATTTTTGATGTTTTTTTCATGATAAATACTGATAAGAAATCCTATACATGCAAGTACTCTAAGTATGATGTATACAGGCAAGTATTTTATTACACATTTGAAGATGGTAATTTAGCTTTACCCAAACTGCTTATCTACAATGAAGTTTTGTATAGCAATCTCGGCTAGGGGCTTCTCTTCTCCTGAAGGATAACCACAGATCGCCCCTTCGAGTCAACATGAGCAAACTGGTATAAATTCAATATTTATTGGGAACATAAAATATTCAAATAATGACGCTTATCTAGTGAGTGCAAATAACCCATTTACCACACACCTAAATGGGTGGAGAAAAATATGGAAACACCAAAAACACTACACATTATCGTGTCTGATACAGTGTAGGAAAACAGATGGCATTCAAAACAGAATGGATATATACAGGACCTGTATGGTTTTCAAGGGAATCTTCCTGTAAAAAAGTGGCAGTTTCAGGTAATTATGATGGTGGAAAGAGGTCACTTATTTCCAAATTAGACCACTAAGGCTCAATGATATTGAGATATAGTGTCTGTGGTGGCCAGGAGAAATGTGAAAATTCATCCTCATCCTCACAAAACCGGTCCTGGACCATGAGAGCTGTGTAAGCAGGGGCCCTGTCTCCTTGGAGCACATCATCACAATTGGGGAACAAGTATTGTACCATGGAATGGACCTGATCAACAAAAATGATCGCATAATCCTTGGCAGTAATGTGACTCTTCAGAGTAACCATGGTGCCAATGGAGTACCTCTATCCGGCTGCCCAAATAGTCACTGAACCCGCACCATGTTTCACTCCTGGTAGCACGCGGTCAGCAATGTGGTCTTGGGAAGGCGGAGGGCAGACATATCAGAAGTTGGAATCAGTGTGAAGTAAGACTCATCTGATCAAATCACTTTCTTCCATTGCTCCACAGTCTAGGTTTTGTGGCTTGGGCAACAATTATTTCTGTTACGGGAATTTGCATAATTTATATGTGGTTTTGGACTGCCAGGTCACCCTGCAATTCCCAGCGTATGGAGCTCGCTTCTTGTTGCTTGTGTTGCTTTGGTGCTTGTTATGCCGGAGCCAAGGTAGCCCCTGAGGGCCGGCAACCCATATTACACCACAGAGGACGAGGTTGTCTAAGTCCAAGGCCTACCAAAAACACTACAGTAAACACTGGCTATTTACATACAAGATAATGGTAACAGACATTCCAAGCACTACTTCCCGCAGGGGGAGCTCGAGTCACGGCCTGCAGGAAGTATCACTACGCCAAAACGTGACTGGCTGGATACAGCTATTTAGGGGCTAGAACCAGCCCCAAAGTTCACTTCATTCGAGATGCCAGGTGCTGACCTCATGTACTTCGACTGGTGAAGATTACGTCTTCGTCTCTGAATTGGACTGGTACTAGTATGTGTGTGTGTGTGTGTGTGTGTGTGTGTGTGTGTGTGTGTGTGTGTGTGTGTGTGAGGAAAATTAGAAGTGAACTTTTGTTTGCCTCAATTGGGAGACTTTTACTGGCATCGTTATTGTTACCTTTCGTTTGTCATCGACCTTGTGAACTTACATCAATAAAAGTGGTGTTTGTGAAAAATTGCGAATTGTCAGTCATAACTGTGGTGACCGAGCGAGGTGGCGCAGTGGTTAGCACACTGGACTCGCATTCGGGAGGACGACGGTTCAATCCCGTCTCCGGCCATCCTGATTTAGGTTTTCCGTGATTTCCCTAAATCGCTTCAGGCAAATGCCGGGATGGTTCCTTTGAAAGGGCACGGCCGATTTCCTTCCCAATCCTTCCCTAACCCGAGCCTACACTCCGTCTCTAATGACCTCGTTGTTGACGGGACGTTAAACACTAACCACCACCACCACCATAACTGTGCTGACAGGATTTGTGAGAGGGACATTAAATTCTGCAGTGACTTTTGCGGCTGTCGTCCTCTTATTTTTCGTCAGAATCCTCTTCATGACCGTCTATCACGATCACTCAGTACACAATTTCGTCCGCATTGAGTCTTAGCGTAAGATGTTTTCCGCTTTCCCTGCATATGGTATAAATCTTCTATACGCTGTCTCTTGAAATGCGAAACTCTTCGGCTCTCTTGGTTACGGAAGGACCCATCATACGAGCACCAACAATTTTCCCATGTTCGAATTCACTTAGCTCTCACACAATGTACCCACAAGTGCAATGATCACTGTTATGCCCATGATTGACACTTTCAATATACTGAGGGCATTGCACAGGTGCCGTTCGGTTTCAAATACAACTGTCTCGGCTAGCATCTGTATTTATGTTGACGTATGCATTTCTTGCGCTATTTTCATATTTTTGTCTAACCTCTGTACACATGAAGCTATTTAATAAATCAAGTAATATTTTCTTGTAATCATGTCCGTTTTCGCCTCTGCAATGTCTGCAATATTTGGACCATTATTTCTTGTCAACCTTCTCGCACTCCTATCCATATCGAAATTAGAGCTTGTATTGCCGTTTACAACTCTCCAGAACGGTCTAGGGTATGCGTACGGCCATACTGCGTTGTCATTATGTCATAATACAGTCAACATGCTCGTCACCTTCCTCTTGGGATCAACTACACTGTTGTCGGTCATATCAACTTATTCCTGTACTAATTGACATGTGGCCATACAATTATCAGACTAGAGTGAGAGGTTCAAAAGTAATGATTACCAAGTACTGTTTGCACAACACAATGAAAAATGATAGGCTGTAACAGTTTACGTAATCACTCTGTCACTAAATCGTAATTAGTTACAAACACCTATAACACTAAATTTCACATTGCATCACAACAAAACAGCTTCTAGTCGTTTTCGTATTAATTTATTGAAGTTTCATAAACCTGGTGTTCGTCTTCGGATGAACGTGTGGTTGCAACGATATTTCTTTTATGTGTAATCAAAACGGAACGCCAACGTTCTGTACTATGGAGCCTAAAGACATTGACCGCGATTCTAAAAAGAAAGAACTGCTGCACTCATGGATTACTCACGTGCAATGTATGGATAAATTTTGAAAAGACTGTGCCGACTTCAGAGTCTAACAACCCTACCACAACAAAGGTCAGCATCTAATAACGATCGTGGTGTTACTCACGGTGCTAAATACTGCATTTTCGGGCAACAACAGTCATATTATGTGGCAGGTGTCATTAGAGCACAGTTAATAAAGTCATTTTAGCAGACTTTGGACACGAAAATATCAAACAGTTGACTTAATTTACCTATTTTCACTCTTGGGTGTGCAATGGTATCATATCCCGGGGCAACTCAGCACTGAGGAAAAAGTATTTGTTGCGTATGATTAGAATAGCATGTGATTTCCTTTTTATTATCTTTTGGAGACAGCTGTTTGGGCTCGCTGACGACACACTCACAATACATTTACAGTTATCTTACAAATGTCTTACGCTATACATCACTCAGTTGTTTTGTGGCACAGAAAGGAGTGAGATATACAACCACTAAAATCTTTGACCACTTGCTCGGCAGTAAAAGTATGTTATAGATAATTAGTTCCAGTGGTGAACTGAAATCATACCTACCTGACAACTGTGTGTGAGACGGATGCAGAAAGAAGGAAACAGAGAGAGAGAGAGAGAGAGAGAGAGAGAGAGAGAGAGAGAGAGAGAGAGAGAGAGAGAGATGCACAGTTAAGTATAAATCGCCGTGTGTGAGAAAAAGACAGTTTGAAATTAATGTAAAAGAAAATAATGTGAATACTCAGTAAGTTGCCATATTGTTTCACCAGGAACGTGTATTATAGCTATGAACTAAATGACTCGCTTCACGCCACAGCAAGAGACCGTAATTATCATCGGTGGAGTGCCCAAATAACTATATACGTTTCTGAAAAAAAATTCCGCCATTTGACGGTAAATTATAATTCATTTATTTTACACAATCATGATTTCGGATTTATAGCCATTCCTAAGTGCAAACTGAAATGTCACAAAATGTCCGACCTGTCTAAATGACATGTCATCGTCGAAATAACAATGATCTGTTCTTATAAATCAGTCGTCTTATTACAGGATGTGAGAACATATCAAAGACATATAATGTGTACTCAAATTGTGTAGTCAAAGACACATAATACGTATTCACTGTAATAAGATGACTGATTAGTGAGGCTAGAGATACGTTGTTTCGACGATGATATGTCATTAAGGCAAGTCGCACATTATTGACATTTCAGCTTGCACGTGAGAATGGCTATAAAGCAGAAACCATGATCTGTGAAATTAATGAATAGTAATTTACATTCAAATGGCGGGAAATTCTTTAAGAAGGTGCTATGTGACTTTGGTCCCCATGAAAGAAAAAACATAAGTAAACAATGACCTTGTGAGGGGCGCTAAAAATCTGGTGACTGCACACACACACACACACACAACTTTCTAATACAAAACTTCCATGTGTATGCTTTTTAAACGTCATCTCGAAGCTGTTGAGGTCTTCATAGACACTACTTCCAACATTTCTATTAAATTCACACTGACTTTCAGAACGAGTTGTAATACAGAGTTCCTCCCTCGCACTACGGTTTAGATGGAAAGCACTCTGAAAGAAACAAGTTGATACATTTTTCTGTTTCGACGCCTTGCTTCCATTAGCCATTATTACTACGTCACAGTCTGTTAACACGACACAGATTCATTTCATTTCGTCTGAAGATCGATGGTACCAAATTACGTCGCAAATAGGATAACAGTGGATATCTTCAACTAATGTACCAACTCGGAACCTAATAGTATTCGTGTGCATGGAAGCTTGCACAGAAAATTAGATTATAAATCACGTCAGGGAGGCGGTTTCTCATTACCGTGCAGGCGGTCCGCCGTCTCCGCCGGCTATATGCACGTAGCAAATTGAGATGTTCACTCATTAAAGCCGGGCGCTTCTTGCGAGGCGCTTCTCGCTGCAGGAGTCAAGCGATATGCATACAGATTAAGCGTTTAAGTAATCAAACACCGGCTGCACATGCGGTCGCTGTAGGGTGGCGCTGCGTGGCGGTCGTTGAGCCAACTATCGGAGTGCTCCATCGCTCGCTACCTGCCGAGCACGAGAGTAGAATAGGTTGCATAACGACAAGTTCTAACCAGCATTTCCACGACGTATGTCGCGGCAGTTCAACAAGTAAGTTAAGAAGGACGTTCATGGGTATATAAATATCATTTTGGAATTAAAATTCCGCGTCTAGAGAGAAGAGACGATCAGAGTTTTCTTACGCTATCAGTAAATTTGCACTTCGAAATACACGTTCAAGATGTAGGCGTTCACGTACAGCCCGCATCTCGTGGTCGTGCGGTAGCGTTCTCGCTTCCCACGCCCGGGTTTACGGGTTCGATTCCCGGCGGGGTCAGGGATTTTCTCTCCCTCGTGTTGTGTGATGTCCTTAGGTTACTTAGGTTTAAGTAGTTCTAAGTTCTAGGGGTCTGATGACCACAGTAGTTAAGTCCCATACTGCTCAGAGCCATTTGAACCATTTTTTGTTTACGTACAATGATCAGCAATTGAAGCGTGAAGTGTGGTAAGGTTTTTGCGTGTAAAGAAAATGTTACCAGCTGAAATTCATTGACTGCTAATGGAAATTTACGACGGGAATAGAGTGCTTGGAAAACAGGTATGGCTTTACGAACACGAAATTGCTGTGCCTGTATTGTGAAAAAGTAAGCTGGAACTTACTTCAGGCATGCATTTCGTATTTATCGACCGATACTGGGCCTGCGACTTAAATAAAATTATCTCCCCTGTACATGAATAACATTAATGGCTGAAACAGTACAGGTACGACAAATGTACGATATATATATATATATATATAAGTTTGACTGTGGTAGTGAGACGTGTTCGGATGGTCGAAGCGGTTACGGCGACCACTCGCGTAAAGCGGAAAATCTGGGTTCGAGTCCCAGTCCAGCACAAATTTTCATTGTCGTCATTCCATTATAATGCTAGAGATGGTTCGTATTCGCAACTGCGGATACATTTCACTTAAGATGTGGTTTTGCCGGCACGCACTTGGTAAAGGCTGAATAGATGTGCGAGAGGAGCGAACGTTAGGCCCACTAAGCAGGTCCGCCATAGATGACAGCATGTTCTGTTTCAACGAGATGATTTTAACATTTATATCAGACGGATTCCACACGAACTCAGCACATACATTGGAAGAGTAGTGGATATCGTGTACGACACACTGAACTATCGGAACACATGTTGTCGTTGGGTACCGTCGCAACTCTCAGACGAGAATGAAGCCAAGCGAATGGGGTTGTCAGTCCAGCACTTCATGTGGTATCAGACGGAGAGCTTTCGATTCCTACGTCACAAGGCACAAATCGTTAGTGCATCATGTGACACGTTAGGTGAAGAACGGATGAACATCATGGATATCCCTCCATTTCCACTGGAAGCTCTAAAAAATGGTTTCAGCTAAGAAACTTATAGCCACATTCTTTTAGGACACGCAGGGTGTATGCTACTGATTGGTTTCCTTTCCCATGGAGAGACGTATATGCCGTAATTGTGACTGACACACTGGAGCCGTCGCAGGAGCTGATTCGGAGGAAACGACCAGTATTGCTTTCGTAAAAAAGTCTCGCTATTTCACACCACGAAATCCCCGGTTACAAGTAGTGTGATCCAGCGTTTCCGAAGGGCTACACTGGGAAATCCCTCCATTCAGCTAGGATCTCGAACCAGGCGATTTACATATCTGGGGACCGTCGAAGAAGCACCTGGTCGGTCGCCACTTCAGTAACAACGCCGAAGTTCATAGCGAAATTGTCAAGTGGCTCAATCACATGGACTTCAGTTTCTTTATGTCGCTTTCAGCAGGTTGGTTTACCAATGAAAAAAATTTTTAGACAACCATGCTGAAGATGTATAAAAGTAATATGTGCCAGTGCCTTAGAAACTCTGTTTATCTCTTTCTGTTCAAGTGTTCACCAGAAACAAGAGCGCTGACAGAGTCTAAAATCTTGAGTTATTGTACCGTCATCTCTACGAATTGCCTCAGTCACAGCTCACCAAAAAGTCCGATGTGTCCACCTAAATGTATAACGCCTAATCTCGTCTGGCGGACAACATTTCGAGGAGCATTGAAAAGTACAGTTTCGGTAGCTGCTTATACCGCCATAATATTTGTAGGATGACTGAAACCCAAGAGATTACGTGATAGAGGCTCTACATTGATCAGCGAGCACATCATGACCACCTATCTGAGAGTTGGTACGTCCACCGTTTGGCACGGATAACAGCAACGTCGACTAGTGGTATGGAAGCAGTGAGGTCTTGGTAGATCGCTCAACGGAGTTGGCTTCACATCTTCATACACAAGTCACCTAAATTCATAAATCCCCGGGGGGAGGGGGGGGGGGCGCTGAGCTCTGTCACCACGTTCACATCCCAGATATGTTCGAGCGAGTTCAGATCCAGCGAGTTGAGGGGCCATTACGTCAGTTGGATCTCGCCATTGTGTTCCTCGAACCACTCCATCAGACATTGGCATGCAGGGTCCGCAGCAAGTGGACGATACTCCTCGGCCGTCATGGTGCCTTCACGAGCTGCACTGGACACATGGACGCCCACGCCAAACACCCACGTCAATAATTAGATTTTCACTCTGCAGCGGAGTGTCGCTGATATGAAACATCCTGGCAGATTAAAACTGTGTGCCCGACCGAGACTCGAACTCGGGACCTTTGCCTTTCGCGGGCAAGTGCTCTAACAACTGAGCTACCGAAGCACGACTCACGCCCGGTACTTACAGTTTTACTTCTGCCAGTATCTCGTCTCCTACCTTCCAAACCTTACAGAAGCTCTCCTGCGAACCTTGCAGAATTAGCACTCCTGAAAGAAAGGATATTGCGGAGACATGGCTTAGCCACAGCCTGGGGGAGTTTCCAGAATGAGATTTTCACTCTGCAGCGAAGTGTGCGCTGATATGAAACTTCATGGCAGATTAAAACTGTGTGCCCGACCGAGACTCGAACTCGCGATGTTTGCCTTTCGCGAGCAAGTGCTCTACCAAAGGTAGGGGACGAGATACTGGCAGAAGTAAAGCTGTGAGTACCGGGCGTGAGTCGTGCTTCGGTAGCTCAGGTGGTAGAGCACTTGCCCGCGAAAGGCAAAGGTACCGAGTTCGAGTCTCGGTCGGGCGTACAGTTTTGATCTGCCAGGAAGTTTCACCCACGTCAATGTTCCCCCGAACATAATGGAGCCACCGTTAGCTTGTCTCCGTTCGGCAGTACAGATGTCGAGGAACAGTTCCCCTGGGAGACGATCGATTCTCACCCTCCCGTTGGCATGATGAAGATAGTATCGGTATACATCAGACCATACAATGTTCTGCCAGTGCCGATGGTCACATGGCCATTTCAGTCGTAGTTACCGGTGTCGGAGGCCCATCATTAGGAGTGTTCGGTGCACTGCGTGTTCAGACGCACTTGCACTCTGCCCCGAATTGAAGTCTGATGTTAATTCCGTCACAGTTCGCCGACTGTCTTCTTTTACCAGTCTGCCCAGCCTATGACGTTCGACATCTGTGATGAGGGGTGGCTGCCCGTCTCCCCTACGCCTGGCACACTCACCACAGCACTCGTCGAACACCCGAAAAGTCGTTCAGTTTCCCAAACGCACGTACCGTGCCTCCGGGCCATCGCAATCTGTCCTCGGTCAAACTCAGATCGCGCGCCTTCCCTATTCTACGCACGAACACCACACTCACTGACACTACACGCACCGTGTATGTGTCTGACTAGCAGTCATTCCTCTCTAGGTGGCGCTGCTGTCGCCTGGGCGGGTTTATATCGATGGTAGGTCGGTGCTCACAGTGTTCTGAATTATCAGTGTATTGTGTACGTATGAGATACTTTGATGACACCAAGAGTAGATGAAAGGTCGTATCTGCACATCCGTTTCCTTATAAGGACATAAATTATTCTTTTATGGTATACGATTGTAAAAGTAACAGGTACTGAATGTTGTGAATGTCTTTCGCAATTTTCTAAGAAAGTGGGATATCTCTAACTTATTTAGTAGAAAGTTCGTTAAATACCGCGTTGAACCATTAAAACTATTTGTTGTAAGCGTTGTACACTATTTTTTAACAAAGACACGAAACTATTTCAACTTACAGATAGAGTCACGTAATGGTTAAGTTTCAAATGGAGTAAATTTTTGTGGTGTAGTAACTTTGATTCACTATGCCTTTGTAACTGTGATCCTTTCCATTCCTACACAGTTTCTCTTTTTGTTTCGTTTCTCTACTCGTCTGAAATAACTACCCTGTGTGAATAATGTAGCTAGGACGGTACTAATGTATGTAGTAGATGCTGTCAACCCTATTTGAATATTCAAAGCTATTGTTAGTACCGAGTCAAGATTTACCTTGTGTGTCCAAAACGCCAAATAATTGCTTTCACTCTATCGTATATATGATGTTACAGGAAAGGCAAAATGTCGAAATGCTGTGTTAACGATTGCGAACTCAGTACTCCACATAGGGATTGAGAGGAAAGACTAGTTGTTTGTGTGATGACCAGTAAGCAAATACTACTGTAGATTCTGGCTATTGAACCAGTCTGCTTAAAATTTGGGCTGCAGGTAGCCGTTCAGTGGGAGGCTAAGTGCAGGCTGCGATTGAGGTGTGGTGTCCATTGGTCGGAAGATGAATCTCCCGGCCGTAATGTGCCTCGATCAGGTGCCCCCCGTTCGGGCGATATAAATATGTGTGGCTTAGCACCCCACAACGGGTACAGGAAAACGAAATTTCTGCTACGCTGCCTCCTATCTTAAAGACCAACCGAATGGTATAACCTGAACCATCCATTTGGAGAAACACAGATACCTCCTTGAACTGAGACAGTTACCATCTCCAGGTCAGGTAATTCCTTCCATTACGAGAGAAGTACAAGTATTCATTGAGCATGTATGGTATGTTATGTCAAAACATGACAGCATGCCGTAGCGATGCTGGTGTCAAAGCTGAAGGAACTATCCAATCTGCAGGTGGTTCTGTATTGTGTTACTGACAGTGAATATGAACTCTGATATAAATGTAGATTACTATTTCTTCAAGATACAATGTCATTTTCTATTTTAGTTCAGACGTTGGGGAGCTTAGGTAGAATCAAGTACAATAATCTGAAAGTAGGACTAAAATACAGAATCAGTGATAAAGCTTGTATTCACTTGCGATAACCTAGTAATGCAATAGCACTGTGGCTTACGTCACCGCAACAACGCTTAACAATCACAGTTATTGGAACCTAATAAATGTTACTCTTTTACGGGAGTAATCGACCATGAGCGTGAGTCTAATGGATGACAGCAGTCAGACAGTTTTGTTTCCTTTCACAGTAAAGTATGTTAAGAAATACTACACCAATAACCGGATTCGAACCAAGCTACCTCAGACAATAACAGTAGCATGTGGCAAAGAAAATAAATACTGTGCGAGCCGAAATTGGGCAAGTAATTTCACCAAACATTTTAATAACGGTTGAAATTTATTCTTGAGACTGAACTTGACTGTAATAGGCATATATGTACTACCTAAAGCGACATATGAAAATTTGTACGGGAACGGGACACAAACTCAAAATTCCTGCTTACCGGTCGGGAGCTGTCGCCTTGTCACTTAGGCATCTGAACGCGCTCCTCTGTCCGACTCAACGTTTCACACGTCACTCACCTATCTATTTCTTACCGTAGACTATTAATTAATTTATCCACACTCGCCTTCTGGTGATCCCTGTGCAGGTTTTAGAGTTAAGACAACGAGAAGTGCACATTATCGTTGTCATTTTCGTCATAGACCCGTCTCATAAATTTTCACATCTCTCTTTAGGTAGTATTGAGCAAGTTGTGTGGTGTGTTATGTCAAAACATGACAGCATACCACAGAGATGCCCAGTGAATGGACGCACTGGTGTCAAAGTTGAAGGAACTTTCCGATCTGCAGATCTGTACCTACTACAGTTAAGCTGAATTCCAGGAATCAGTTCCAATATTTGAAAATGTGGTTCGTGAACGAATATAAATTAATAATTGTCGGAATTCAGAAATTAAATCTAGGTACGTGTAACTTTTTTACGTATGTATGTAAGACAAGGAATGGTGCCAGCCGACAGTGCATTAACAGCACCAATCATGTAGTGGCACCTTAAGTTTGTCTACTCTCAAACATACGTAAAGCCATGAACCGTGTTACAGTTACGTGTGCTAGCTGAGATATAAAGCAACCACTATGATCTTCAATGAGAATTTACTAATGATCATCACGGTGTCTAGCATAAGAGGTCCCGGTAAATTTAGTCAATTTCTACTGTACACAAACAGAGTAGAATGTAACCCTTATTATCATGTGAACGTTAACCGATTATTTAACCTAATGGTTAGTGGCGTAGCGGGAAATTAAAATTGTTCATAGGTGCAGTTGTAGTTTAAGAAGTACTTTTACTACGCAACAACTTGTGTGACATAAACGCTTTATTCATCACTATAATTTTACTCATTATTAATCTTCACAGAGAGTGGAACATGACTGCCTCTAAACTCTTAGAAACAATTTACGTGTTCATATTTATAAATATCATAAACACACACTCTTATTTATAAGTTGATTAATTATTGCTCTACACAGTGCCTGGAATATGGGGGGCTTAAACTGGTATGCCCTACAACAGATTCTTCAACACTTTTTTGAAGTCCAAAATTTACATTCTTTACGAATTTCTTCAATTTTGTTTACTCGTGGAGTAGTTGAAGATTGCAGTATCTCTAAGGTTAGAAAACTAACTCCATTCAATGCAGCCTCTAGCGATTGCTATAATTAACTGGTTTAAATAAACACTTCCACTTTTATAATCACTCGGAACTACTCTTTACTGGAAACAGGAAACTAAGATGGATGATTAATACAAATAGTATAGATCAAAATTTCTATTAATGAATGTCGCGAAAACTCTCTCATAAATTTAATAAGTGTAACTCATTGCACCACCTGAAGGCACTCGAAAGGCTAAACTGCTGTGGCGGTGGCACTAGACACTATACTGTGACCCTGGCTCCACATACAATGTGCTCTATTAAGCGTATCCTTAGCGCCGTAAACGTAATCCAGAGCATGTCACACAATGTGCCACACAAAAGCCATTTCCACACGAGGCTCATTAATAAACTTCACAGATCATTTCGCCGTGTTCTCTACTTTAGTTGCTTTCCCGTCAATGGATGATTGCGGGATGATTTTAATGCTAGTTTTGGAGCGCTAACTTCTGCCCTTCCGCTTGCTCCATTGTTGCGTTCACCTCTCAGGCGTAGAAGGACTTCTCTCCACGTTACAATTCTAAGATCTCTTTGTATCCGTGAAGTTACATTGTAGTTTCATACATTTAACATAGAAAATGAAATAAATGTCGCAACCTGCACTACTGGCAATTAAAATTGCTACACCAAGAAGATGACGTGCTACAGATGCGAAATTTAACCCACAGGAAAAAGATGCTGTGATATGCAAATTATTAGCTTTTCAGAGCATTCACACAAGTTTGGCGCCGGTGGCGACACCTAGAACTAGCTGACATGAGGAAAGTTTCCAACCGATTTCTCATACACAAACGTGAAACGTTGTTGTGATGTCTCGTGTAAGGAGACGAAATGCGTACCATAACGTTTCCGACATTCATAAAGGTCGGATTGTAGCCTATCGCTATTGCGGTTAATCGTATGGTGACATTGCTGCTCGCGTTGGTCGAGATACAATGACTGTTAGCAGAATATGGAATCGGTGGGTTCAGGAGGGTAATACGCAACGCCGTGTTGGATTTCAACGGCCTCGTATCACTAGCAGTCGGGATGACAGACATGTTATCCGCATGGCTGCAACGGATCGTGCTGCAACGTCTCGATCCCTGAGTCAACACCTGGGAACGTTTGCAAGACAACAACCATCTGCACGAACAGTTCGACGACGTTTGCAACAGCATAGACTATCAGCTCGGATACCATGGCTGCGGTTATCCTTGACGCTGCATCACAGACAGGAGCACCTGCGATGGTGTACTCAACGACGAATCTGGGTGCACGAATGGCAAAACGTCATTTTTTCGTATGATTCCACGTTCTGTTTACAGCATCATGATGGTCGCATCCATGTTTGGCGACATCGCGGTGAACGCACACTGGAAGCGTGTATTCGTCATCGCCATACTGGCATATCACGCGGCGTGATGGTATGGGGTGCCATTGGTTACACGTCTCGGTCACCTCTTGTTTGCATTGACGGCAGTTTGAATAGTGGACATTACATTTCAGATGTGTTATGACCCGTGGCTCTACCCTTCAACGATCCCTGTGAAACCCAACATTTCAGCAGGATATGCTCGACAGCATGTTGCAGGTCCTGTACGGGCCTTTCTGGATACAGAAAATGTACGACTGCTGGCCTGGTCAGCACATTCTCCAGATCTCTCACCAACTGAAAACGTCTGGTCAGTGGTGGCCGAGAAACTGGCTCGTCACAATATGCCAGTCACTATTATTGATGAACTGCAACACACAACGCCTTCACATACCACAAGAAAGATTTTCACATTCTCTCCCGTACTACGCGCAATATATTAGTTCTACAGAAGAAATGAACACGACCTTTTTGTAGGAAATTTAATGTAGTTAAATTTTGTACCGGGATATGTTTTAGTCAGAAGCAGTATTTTTCGAATTATTCGAGAAAAACGTACAAAAGTGACCTTCAGGCGCGTTTTTCTTGAATAACACAAAAACTATGGACTCAAACGAAAATGTAGCCCACTATAAAATTCAGCTACGTTAAATTTCCTATAAAAAGTCCAGTTCAGGCTTTCTGTAGCACTAATAGATTGCAGATAGCGAGTGAAACAATATGAAAATCTTGCACGTTGATCTTGAAGCGTTGCGGGTTGCATAAAACCAATAGGTAAGGACAGCGGAATTACCCGTTATACGATATGGAGCGCCAGTGACGTTACGTCATAAATATGCAGTATAAGTGTTAAAACGTGAATGATATCCGTACACCAAAGTTGGCAATCAGGCTTGAGATCCAACTAACCTGTAATGCAGCAACCAGCCTAATACCCATTTCCATCACACCAGACGCAGACCCAACCACTGCAACGCAACTTCTCGATCAGATGCATCGAAACGACTTCCCAGCAGAATTCTGGAACTGTTAGCAGCGGCAACAAAATCCGCAACAGCAGCAGCAGCCTTCTTCTCCAGAGCTGCTGCCACTCCATCATCTAGAAATTCATCCGCCCTTGCAGCCCCAGCGGGAGTTGAAAAGCAGGAGTGGAAACAGGCGAGGGTGTGTCAACAACACGCTGGCTACAACACTCTAGTGCAGGCAATGGCAACGACTCACAGGAGCCAACGCAGCAAGCACCTCATGCTAGGTCGTCATGGGCAGAGGAAAGTACCAGTGAGTGCCTCTTAGGGCAGACAGATCAAAAAAGCGAGGTGGCGGGGTCGGCGCATATATACGAACAGATCTCAAAGCGAAAGTCTTATGTACGTGAAATCCTGCTGAAGAAAAAGAGGCTGAATTCATGTTCATTGAAATAAATATACGAAGTCGGAAATTCTTGACTGGCGTCGTGTACAAGCCGCCAAAAATAAGCTCAATGAGTTCCTTCCAGTCGGAATTACATTCACTTCATTGTCAGTACGAACATGTCATCGTAATGGGTGACTTGAACATAGACCTGCTAAGAGACACTCCCTCCGCAATAAACCTAAGAAGATTGTTTAGTTGCAATAGCATGAACATTTTTCAATTACAACCTACACACCATACGGCGCACAGTCATACTCTTATAGACGTGATCGCAACGAAACAGACTGACAAAGTAAAAGATGTTGGTCAATCATCGGCCCCTGGCCTCTCAGCACATGATGTAATATTCCTGGCCTACTCTGTGCAGCCCCCAAGGATCAAATCGCGTTACATAACTTGTAGGAACATGAAACGTATTGATCTTGACGCTCTAACAGCCGACTGCTCAGAAATCTCATGGCATCAAATAATCAGAAAACCTACAATCGACGGCAAAATTAATGAACTTGGTGATAAACTCACTGCCCTCTATGACAAACATGCACCTGTGCGCACAGTCCGTGTAAGAAAATCTCCTGTTCCATGGCTGACAGCTGAATTACGTCAAATGATGACTAATAGGGATGCTGCCCACAGGCGTTTCAAGGCAGATCCAAAACCCGAGTGTTTCGAAGAATATAGAGAGCTACGGAACAGAGTGAAACAATGCATTCGCAATGCCAAAATCAGGCACGCTCACTCCCTTGTATGCAGCGATCTGACACCCACGACTCTATGGAAGAATCTCCGTAGCTTGGGGGTCGGAAAGGCAAAATCGGAAACTACTTTTCATGTGTCAGCTAACGAATTAAATGAATTCTTCTCTGCACCTCTGAATACCAGCATTGCTGATAATTACCGTCCACAAGAATCCCCAAACAGGGTAACAGAACAACGATACCTTCCATCTAAAACATGTAACAACAAATACGGCAAGAAAAGCAATAACGAGAATCTCTTCTGATGCAATAGGCAACGACAGTATCGGTATAAGAATGTTGCCGATATCTTAGTAGCTGTCTTAACTGGCATATTTAATTTTTCCCTCGTGAACGGAATACACCCCACTGCATGGAAAAGAAGCATAATTCGACCCATCCCTAAGAACGAAAACCCGCAATTGCTAGTGATTACCGACCAATTAGCATACTGCCTGCTGTTTCCAAAGCACTTGAATATATTGTTCATGACCAAATCACTGAACACTTGCATGAATTCAGTCTATATGACAAATTTCAATCCGGTTTCCGTAAACATCACAGCACAAACACTGCTCTAATTAAAGTAACTGATGACCTGAAATATGCCATCGACAATCGAAAGGCAACAATATTGACGCTACTGGACTTCAGCAAAGCTTTTGACACTGTTAACTTTGACATATTACTCAGAAAAATGCAACAGCTTAATTTCTCTGATAGTGCAATGAGATGGTTTGAAAGCTACTTAAAAGACAGACAGCAATGTGTTGTCTGCGCAAATGAAAAATCTTCCTGGAAACATGTTTCTTCGGGAGTGCCACAAGGATCAGTCTTAGGACCACCTTTGTTTTCTTTATATGTCAACGATATTTCGTCGGTTTTGTCCTCCTGTAAACATCATTTCTATGCCGACGACCTCCAGCTCTACCTAAGCGTCAGACCTGAAGACGTAAACACTGCAATCGCTCTGATGAATGATGATCTGTCTTCAGTAGTGACATGGGCGAAAAACCTGGAGCTTAAATTAAATGCAAAAAAGACGCAAGTAATCTTAATAGCCCATCAGAAATTAATAAGTTCAGATTTCCTCGGACGGCTACCTCCTATTCTGCTCGAAGGTACTCCAATACCATATCAGAAAACAGTGAAGAACTTGGGTGTAACTTTGGACGAGCATCTCAACTGGGCGGAGAATACAGTCGCAGTGTGACGAAAGAGGTCTGCTTGTCTCTATGCTCTCAAAAAGTTTCGGAACATATTCCCACAGGACTTGAAACGCCAGCTCGTGCAAGCACTCGTTCTACCGAACCTCCACTATTGTGATGTGATTCAACAAGGCATGAGTAGTGAAAACAAAAGACAGCTAGAGCTAACCATGAATGCCTGTGTGCGTTACACCAGCAACATTCGCCGATATGATCATGTTAGTGCTTCATACTCGGAGCTAGGGTGGCTGCGGCCGGACAAACTGCGTGACTACCACACTCTATGTCTACTTCACCGACTCCTCGTCGCGCAAGCACCCCAGTACCTAGCTTCAGAGATTAAAAACCTGTCATGCCATCATAATCGAAACACGAGGTCGCTCTTATCTGGTATCCTAACTGTGCCCACTCACAAAACAAAAACTTTTGCAAACTCCTTCTCAGTTGCCGCTGTCCGCCTCTGGAACAAACTGCCCCTTACCTTGAGGAAAATTCAATCTCCTGTTGCTTTTAAGAAGAAGTTGAAGCATTTCCTACTATCATCCGCATAAAATTCTCCACAAAATTAATGTGCAAGGCCAATCCTCTCATCTGTCAAATAGCAAAGATAGCGTCTCCTATCTTGCTCCTGAGATGCCTTCCTCTTTATCTATCTCTATTAGCCACGCAGTCTTCTTTTCCTTTAAATTTTCCTTAATTATGTTTCATCATGTCTCTCTATTCTTCTCCTCCCTTCACCATGAGTCTCCCTCATACTCCCTGCTGCCAGCACTCCTATCTAAAATCTTTCTCTTCAATAATGTATTTTTCGAGGTGTACCTTTCTAATTGTTTATCTCACTTTTTGTATTAGATGTCGTTTAACATGCCTACTAAAACATATGACTGTAAAATAAGTAGAATGCCTGGTTAGATGTAAGAGAGGGCCTGATGGCCCTAATCTTGCCAGGTTAAATAAATAAATAAAAAAGCTAAATCAGTACAGCTGGAAGCCTGCAATATGCAAGTGAGGTTGTGTGACCGCCGTCACCCTAGTACTGATTACGACACTGGTATGTCAGCTACCGTTTGTTGTTCTGAGAGGCTTGAAAGTAGTGGAGATGATAAGAGTGATTGTTCCTGTAGACCATCATAGTAGCAATTCCACTAAAATTAACAGCCGACGTTAGTTCTAACTGTGACACTCTGTTAGTATAAGACAGAAATGCCGTTAGTGTAGGCAAAAAGAATCCTTATGATCACTCTGATGAACGTCCCTCTGCATTGAGACTAAAACTCAAAATGTCGGAGAACTCCTTCCTGTGGCTGTAGGAAGTCTTATTTAAAGGATGTAGCGGCTGGTCAAATAAAATTGCTTATATCAAGATAGCGGTAAGATGCAGGGCAACAGTTGAAATCAGGTGCGTCACTATTAATTCACTTGTAACGTCATTGTTACTGAGACAGAAAAAATGTATAATGTTATATACCTACACAACTGATGCATAAAAATGCAATAATTCACAACAGCGATACATATATCAGTGGTGACGACATAGTAACTGACGTACAGTCCAACTTTCTGTTAGTTAAAATTAAAAGACACTCCAAAAAACGTGTGGTCAAAGGCGAACCGACATTCAGCCCTTTGCCCCAATCAGGTAACAGATAATTCCAAAATGTGTCTTCCTTTACAGGTAAAGATGTGAGATTCATCCCTACAGTATGCCAGTAGATAATGTTGTAACTGCCTCCAGATTCATCTCGTAGGGGCCCTGTTTTGGAGAGAACCATGCTGCGCCATATTTGGTTATGAGCGTGATCTAATGGAAGTGACAGAAGTCACGGGATAGCAATATGCACACGTGTGGCGGTAGTATCGGCTACACAAGGTATACAGGGTGGTCCATTGATCGTGACCGGGCCAAATATCTCACTAAATAAGCGTCACGCAAAAAACTACGAAGAACGAAACTTGCCTAACTTGAAGGGGAAACCAGATGGCGCTATGGTTGGCCCGCTAGGTGGCGCTGCCATAGGCCAAACGGATATCAACTGGCTTTTTTAAAAATAGGAACACCCATTTTTATTCCATATTCGTGTAGTTCATAAGGAAATATGAATGTTTTAGTTGGACCACTTTTTTCGCTTTGGGATAGATGGCGCTGTAATAGTCACAAACGTGTAAGTGCGTGGTATCACGTAACATTCCGCCAGTGTGGACGGTATTTGCTTCGTGATACGATACCCGTGTTAAAATGGACCGTTTACCAAATGCGGAAAAGGTCGATATTGTGTTGATATATGGCTATTGTGATCAAAATGCCCAACGGGTGTGTGCTATGTATGCTGATCGGTATCCTGGACGACATCATACAAGTGTCCGGACCGTTCGCCGGATAGTTACGTTATTTAAGGAAACAGGAAGTGTTCAGCCACATGTGAAACGTCAACCACGACCTGTAACAAATGATGATGCTCAAGTAGATGTTTTAGCTGCTGTCGCGGCTAATCCGCACATCAGTAGCAGACAAATAGCGCGATAATCGGGAATCTGAGAAACGTCGGTGTTGAGAATGCTACATCAACATCGATAGCACCCGTACCATATTTCTATGCACCATGCATTGCATGGCGACGACTCTGAACGTCGAGTACAGTTCTGCCACTCGGCACAAGCGAAATTACGGAACGATGGCAGATTTTTTGCACGCGTTCTATTTAGCAACGAAGCGTAATTCACAAACAGCGGTAACGTAAACCGGAATAATATGCACTATTGGGCAACAGATAATCCACGCTGGCTGCGCCAAGCGGAACATTAGCGACCTTGGCGAGTTAATGTATGGTGCGGCATTATAGGAGGAAGGATAATTGGCCCCCACTTTATGGATGGCAATCTAAATGGTGTAATGTATGCTGATTTCCTACGTAATGTTCTACCGATGTCACTACAAGATGTTTCACTGCAGGACAGAATGTCGGTGTACTTCCAACATGATGAATGTGCGGCACATAGCTCGCGTGCGGTTGAAGCAGTAATGAATAGCATATTTCATGACAGGTGGATTGGCCGTCGAAGCACCATACTATGGCTCCTCACGTTCACCGAATCTGACATTCCCGAATTTCTTTCTGTGGGGAAAGTTGAAGGATATTTGCTATCGTGATCCACCGACAACGCCTGACAGCATGCGTCGCCGCATTGTCAATGCACGTGCGAACATTACAGAAGGCGAACTACTCGCTGTTGAGAGGAATGTCGTTACACGTATAGCCAAATGCATTGAGGTTGACGGACATAATTTTGAGCATTTATTGCATTAATGTGGTATTTACAGGTAATCACACTGTAACAGCATGTGTTCTCAGAAGTGATATGTTCACAAACGTACATGCATCACATTGGAACAACCGAAATAAAATGTTCAAACGTACCTACGTCCTGAATTTTAATTAAAAAAAACCTACCTGTTACCAGCTGTTAGTCTAAAATTGTGAGTCATATATTTGTGACTATTACAGCGCCATCTATCACAAAGCGAAAAAAGTGGTCCAGTAAACCATTCATATTTCTTCTCATACTACACGAATATCTAATAAAAATGGGGGTTCCTATAAAAAAAAAAAAAACGCTGTTGATATCCGTTTGATGTATGGCAGCGCCATCTAGCGGGCAACCATAGCGCCATCTGGTTTCCCCTTCAAGCTAGACAAGTTTCGTTCTTTGTAGTTTTTTCGTTTGATTTTTATTTCGTGAGATATTTGCCCCGGTCACAATGAATGGACCACCCTGAATAAGGGAAGCGAATTGGCGCAGCTGTCATTTCTACGAGAAGATACATTTGAAAATGCTTCCGACGTGATTATGGCCGCACGACGGGAATTAACAGACTATGAACGCGTAATAGTAGTTGGAGCTAGTCGCATGGGACACTGTATTTCACTAATCGTTAGGAATTCTATATTCCGAGATCTACAGTATCAAGAGCGTGCCAAAATAACCAAATTTCAGACATTAACTCTCACCACAGAGAAAACGACCTTCACGTAACGACCGAGAGCAGCGGCATTTGCGTAGATTTGTCGGTGCTTACAGCCAAGCAACATTACATGAAATAACCGCAGGAGTCAATGTGGGACGTACGACGAACGTATCCGTTGAGACAGTATGGCGAAATTTGGCTATGACGGGGTATGGCAGCAGGCGTCATCGTCCCTAGCGCATCTCTTCGATTCGTGACCATATCGGTTCGACCCTACACGACTGGGAACCGTAGCCTGATCAAACGAGTCCCGATTTCAGTTGCTAAGAGCTGGTGGTAGGGTCTGAGTGTGACACGTTTTCCTGGACCTAATTTGCCAACAAGAACTGTGTTTTGATGGAACGGACTAGGTCGCCTGGTCCAACTGAACCGATCATTGGCTGGAAATGGTTGTCCTCGGCTGCTTGGAGATTATTTGCAGCCGTCTGCGATGGAATTTTTATGGATAACAAATCACTATGTCATCGAGCCACTATTGTTCGCGACTGGTTTGAAGAACATTCTAGACAATTCGCGTGAATGATTCCGTCACTCAGATCCTCCGATATGAATCCCATCGAACACTTTTAGCTCATAATCGAGAGGCCAGTTCGCGGACAATACCCTGCACTAGCAATACTTTCGGAATTACGGGCGGCTGTAGAGACAGCATGCCTCAGTACTTCGGCAGGGCCCGCATCTCGTGGTCGGGCGGTAGCGTTCTCGCTTCCCACGCCCGGGTTCCCGGGTTCGATTCAGGGCGGGTCAGGGATTTTCTCTGCCTCGTAATGGCTGGGTGTTGTGTGATGTCCTTAGGTTAGTTAGATTTAAGTAGTTCTAAGTTCTAGGGGACTGATGACCATCGATGTTAAGTCCCATAGTGCTCAGAGACATTTGAAACATTTGAACTTCGGCAGGCGACTTCCAACATGTTCAGTCCATGTCTCGTTGAGGTGCTACATTACTCCGGCAGAAAGGAGGTCCTCTACGATATTTGGGGTAATCCCATGATGTTTTTCTCTTCGGTGTATATCGGCGTAGATGCCTTTGTTGCTCTGGTAATTACCTATTTACGAACTGTAATGCCCATTCTACCCTAAACTAATATGAAGTACGTGTCCGAAGCCAATTCTTGGCTCTCAGAGTTAACAAACCTATGTTGCATTGTACTAAGAGATGGTATCTTCCAATTTCCCGCCAAGTTACACAATTACGTCGAGAGCTGATAACAGGTCTACATCACGGCTCAGCTGAAAGTGAAGTCACCTTCGTGAAGACATTCTGACTTTTCAGTACCAGCAATCAGTACCACGGCCAGTATCAAATAATCCGCTGCATAGACATTAAGACATTACAGTATACAACATTTTAGAAGAAGGAAGAGACCGGAATGGAGCCAGCAAATAATTCAGGACGTAGGTTGCAATTAGTACTCTGAGTTTAAGAGGTTGGGACAAAAGAGGAATTCGTGGCGGGCTGCATCAAACCGATGAGAAAATGATGACTCAGAAACAAACAAATAAATAAATAAAATGTACATCATTGGAACAGAAAATGGCTTATAATAACATATGTGTAAAAAAATATTTGCGGTAACAAAATCGTCACAAAAAATGACAGACTACAGAAGATCGGAAACGATGTTTCTTTTACTATTCTACTGTGAAAAGTCAGGAGACTTAGAGACAAATGGATATGCCTGATTACTGCTATGAGGAAACTGCATGCTAGTATAGCAGTCATTTCTGAAACCTCGTTAGCTGACACTCTGCACCCGAAGGACAACCGTTTTAAAATTGTTGGAAAGTGCAGTGATGACCGATATGGGGCAGTTGCCGCAGTAATCGAAAAAAATCATAATCTGTACTCATTGCAGAACTAAATAATACTACAATAAATATTTTGTCGTTCGACATAGTGAACTTTAAAGATATACACTCCTGGAAATTGAAATAAGAACACCGTGAATTCATTGTCCCAGGAAGGGGAAACTTTATTGACACATTCCTGGGGTCAGATACATCACATGATCACACTGACAGAACCACAAGCACATAGACACAGGCAACAGAGCATGCACAATGTCGGCACTAGTACAATGTATATCCACCTTTCGCAGCAATGCAGACTGCTATTCTCCCATGGAGACGATCGTAGAGATGCTCGATGTAGTCCTGTGGAACGGCTTGCAATGCCATTTCCACCTGGCGCCTCAGTTGGACCAGCGTTCATGCTGGACGTACAGACCGCGTGAGACGACGCTTCATCCAGTCCCAAACATGCTCAATGGGGGACAGATCCGGAGATCTTGCTGGCCATGGTAGTTGACTTACACTTTCTAGAGCACGTTGGGTGGCACGGGATACATGCGGACGTGCATTGTCCTGTGGGAACAGCAAGTTCCCTTGCCGGTCTACGAATGGTAGAACGATGGGTTCGATGACGGTTTGGATGTACCGTGCACTATTCAGTGTCTCCTCGACGATCACCAGAGGTGTACGGCCAGTGTAGGAGATCGCTCCCCACACCATGATGCCGGGTGTTGGCCCTGTGTGCCTCGGTTGTATGCAGTCCTGATTGTGGCGCTCACCTGCACGGCGCCAAACACGCATACGACCATCATTGGCACCAAGGCAGAAGCGACTCTCATCGCTGAAGACGACACGTCTCCATTCGTCCCTCCATTCACGCCTGTCGCGACACCACTGGAGGCGGGCTGCACGATGTTGGTGCGTGAGCGGAAGACGGCCTAACTGTGTGCGGGACCGTAGCCCAGCTTCATGGAGACGGTTGCGAATGGTCCTCGCCGATACCCCAGGAGCAACAGTGTCCCTAATTTTCTGGGATGTGGCGGTGCGGTCCCCTACGGCACTGCGTAGGATCCTACGGTCTTGGCGTGCATCCGTGCGTCGCTGCGGTCCGGTCCCAGGTCGACGGACACGTGCACCTTCCGCCGACCACTGGCGACAACATCGATGTACTGTGGAGACCTCACGCCACACGTGTTGAGCAATTCGGCGGTACGTCCACCTGGCGTCCCGCATGCCCACTATACGCCCTCGCTCAAAGTCCGTCAACTGCACGTACGGTTCACGTCCACGCTGTCGCGGCATGCTACCAGTGTTAAAGACTGCGATGGAGCTCCGTATGCCACGGCAAACTGGCTGACACTGACGGCGGCGGTGCACAAATGCTGCGCAGCTAGCGCCATTCGACGGCCAACACCGCGGTTCCTGGTGTGTCCGTTGTGCCGTGCGTGTGATCATAGCTTGTACAGCCCTCTCGCAGTGTCCGGAGCAAGTATGGTGGGTCTGACACACCGGTGTCAATGTGTTCTTTTTTCCATTTCCAGGAGTGTATTAAATGTTGTGGTACGTGCTGTCCTCCTCATGCCCAAGTTTCCGCAGCCAGATGGTCGTATATATCCGACCAGCTACCAAAGAAATGTGTGCTTCGAGGAGTTTGCAACGGACACAGTCGCACGTGGGAGGAAAAGTTAATTGAGTTCAGAAGTAGTGAACTAGCAAATTCCATCTCTCACTTAGATCTAGTTTTACTAGACGCTAAACAATCAACTAGATTAGGACTCCTTCAGATAGCTCAATCGAAGTAGTCATTGCCCTAGCATCTTCAGCATTATCCTCGAATAGGTGACAGTGCGTACATCTTGGCGACAAGGACTCACAAGAGATGATGGGATGAATTATGAGCAAATTAACTGACAGGGGTATCAAACATCACTCAATTAAAATTTTAATACTTATACTCCCAACGATCCCCTTCAATGTAGATAGATGCAGTTGCAGCTGCTTTTGAATACTCACCCGTGAACAAGTTGGCTAACAGCAGATATCACAATGCAAACCCGTGGTGGACCACAAAATGCTCTCATGCAATCGCACTACGGCTTGCCGTCGACATGAATAAAATAAATTCTACGTATAACAATTTTACAGACATGAAGAAGAATACGGCTCAGGACAAAATCATATTCAAAGTAAAAAAGGAAGGGTGGACTAAATTTTGTTCCGAATGGGGACCGAGCATTTGAGCACAAACGCTGTGGAGAAGAGTGAAATTGTTGAAAGAATCGACTACTGATAATATCTGCCGGTCAAATAAGTTATACGCGGTGTCATTCTTGGACCTGTTACCACCAGCATGTGTACGACGTAGTAGCTACCCTTGAGCTGTCGACCTTCCAGCAACGATATGCCGCTAACTACGCATACAACTTTTAGTGTAAATGAGTTACAGTACTGTCTGAGGAAGAAAGTCACGGCACCAGGCCCAGACAAAATATTATACTCTATGATTTCTGATCTCCCCTACGAAGTAAAGACTCTTTTCGAGCTTATTAACGATGCACTTCAAAATATCTGTGTCCTTGAGGAAAGGAAACTGATTAAAATGTTACTATTTTCCAAACCATCTAGTGTCAATCCACTCTCTCTGGACAATATCCTTAATCTCGTGTATCCGCAAGAACGTGGATAAGAATGAATTACTGTGGTTTGCAGAATATAAAGAAATAATTCTGGAAGAAGTCAGCACAATAGATTCACTAAGTACCTCTGTTACAGATGCGTAACTGAGCTTCTCAGACAAACTGTGTTTTCACCATTTCCAGGTACATTGGTCAAATAGATGTTGCGTATTGCTTAATTGTCAATACTGGACATAACGAGAAGCAAAGATGATTACATTCTGTCAGGTACAGCCACAAGAAAACAAAAATAAAGAAGAAAAACGCATATCCAATTGATAAACACAGGCAGAAAACGAAACAAGACGTTACAGAAGATCGCACTGCAAACAGAATAGTTTCTTCGCACTGTCATTTTGCATACCATATTGATTGTAAATCAGTTTGCCCTCGTCGTAATTGGAGACGCTTTTGAATGTGGTCAGGGATACTCTTTACCGAATGGTCCAGATAAACTTGTGGGATAATGTTCCATTCCTCCACAGAGGCCTCTATGATACCCTGTAAGGTCTCTGGTGTTATCTAGGCAAATGTATTCTCATTACTCTACATTAATCACTTTTTGGTGTTGTGTTTCTTTCCGTCATCGTCTGTTTAAGGAGAGGGATAGAGTGAAGAATCAATAGCCTGGACACGTGATTGACAATCTTGCAATGGATACTCAAATAGATGTTATTGGTTGGAATTTCATCTTTTGCATAGCTCATGGATGCAATACTGATGCTAAAACAGCTAGCTTGGGTTCAATGCTTAGCGCGCTCAGCATATAAATATTCTGATATATATATGTAATTCCGTGCGTACCGACAAGCAGAGGAGCATCTCAAGAATGAACTTTACCTGCGCCGTAACCGCCAAAGGCACTGCACCGATTACAACTCTCGACAAGACGATAGTGGCATCAGCTGCCCCTAAGAGACGGTAACCTCTGGTATCCAAAGTGCAGCATATCATTCGTGTGCACAGGTATCAAACGGCAAAAATTATTAAATTTTCAGTGACTTCTCAATGTACACGCATGCTTCACCGGAAGAAGAAGAAACACAGTCCTCTACTAACAGCACCATATCGTATGGCGAAATCTTCGAACTTCCGATAGCACAATATTAACAGCAGTTTCAAAGAAGACCTATGTTAATCAAACGATTTCTCTTCAAAAATCCCCTGTGCTGTAAATGACGCTCTTGTAACTAAAGGATCCCTCCCCAGAGCGAACAGAAAGTTTCAACAACAGAGCCGGTACAAATTGTACACGGATGGTTGCAAAATGTACAGACTGTTTCACAATTCATGTTACACTCTTCTAGATGTCGTGAAGGGGACTTAGCAGATCAAGTTTTACCTAGGAACCTATGTCCAGAAACGTCAATCAACGACGCTACAGAGATTCAAATCTATAGTCTCCGGAGCCCGTAAATGTAAGTGTATACAGGATGTTTTTATAAACTTTTAAGTATGATGGAGAAGGATAAACGTATCAGTTTGAGGCAAGGGTCCCTGGTCGAATCGAAAGTTGCAAACGAAAATCATTGTGATACATCTGTCCGTACTGTTGCTACGAATATAGGCTGTACAGCTTTCAGAGGTGGCAGTATGGAACGAAACAAGAAAAAAACGACTAGTAAACATGGGCTCTAAAATGCATTCCTGAGGAGATACGAGCAGTTGTCCATCTTCGCTTGTGTGAAACACATCGTCTCTATTGAACAAGCGCTCATAGCTCTTAAGGTATGCAGTTTAGAGCCCATGTTTACCATTTTTGCTTGGTTTGGTCCATACGACCACTTCCGAAAGTTACCTACCTTACAGTCTTAGCAACGACAGTATTTCGTCTCGTTTGTTTCCGGTACAGGGACCCTTACTTCAAATTGATAAATCTATCCTGCTCCACCATCTTTCGCGCTCCACTATTTTTTCTGTACGTTGGTTTACTTTGGGTAATTGTATGTTGCGAACAGGTGAGACTACTTATTATTGTACTGGAACTGGCTTCTTATTAAATGAATAGTTTTGTTACTGTAACTCAATAGAATGCACAACATACCCATCTCTGCTTCAACTACCGTAAAAGTGTTCTGAAATTATTTCTGTTATCAAAAGTAATGAAATTAAGTTACGCAATGCTTAAGGAACCTCAAACCTTGCAGTGGTTTTTTCGTCAACGTTAATTATTAATCAGTGCCACGGCTAACACTAGAGCATGAGATTATCATTATTAACCAGAAAATGATTTTTCTGTAACTTTGACCAGTCCATAATTTTTGCACTGCAAGATTTCCTTTTGAAACACGAGTGTATTTGAACTTTGACACTGTTAAAGTCGACAGTGTTAGCAGCCCGCGTCCGCCTGTGAAACACAACGTAAAATCTGCTGCTTTGTGCTCCGATCTCGAACTGCTGTAAGAAATTATTTTAAATTCACTTTTTAGCTGACCGCTTATTGCGGCATGATTGCCTTTATTACCAGATTTGAATCTGCCGCGGCGGCTGCTCGTTCCGCCACGTCGCAGCTCTGCACCACGAACACTACTTAAAAGCTGGAAATGTCTTAAATAAATGTGTAAAATACCTGGCAAACTCTCTAATAATAACATCCGAGTGCTCATTAAGGAACTATATTTAAAACTCGAATAATCACAAGTTCACACACCTTTCTTTATAATCAGCTCCTAATGGCGTCCTGCTTACAATCTTGACAAATGAAAGCTACTTATGCGTTATACATAGCGTCACAGGTTCATCCTCTCCTCGTGACTCCAAGAAGACGACGACAACATTATTGTTCTTACACTACTATTTATACAATGGCTGATTGTCATGAAATCTTTTGAGTTTTTCTTTGTTAATTATTTTCTGTGGCGGTTTCAGAGCTCGCCGACACAGACATCATTTCACAAATCCGCTACTGAATCCTTTACATATACAAAAATAACGTAATTGTCTCAATTTTATTATTATTCAGAGTCCACAGACGTAATCGGTGCATATATATATATTCTGATACACATATGTGTAAACACATAGTTATAAAGCATGTTTTACGAGGAATCGTTACACATCCTTGAAAGTTTGTAACGATACCCCGTATATGCACAGATTTATTGGCACCGGCGAATATAACCCTGACGCTCTGTAGCGTTGCTGGACGGCGATTTCCATCGTGGGTTCCTAGATAAAATTTTATCTACTTAGTCCCCTCTGCAATCCCTAGAAGTGTACCATACACTCCTGGTAATTGAAATAAGAACACCGTGAATTCATTGTCCCAGGAAGGGGAAACTTTATTGACACATTCCTGGGGTCAGATACATCACATGATCACACTGACAGAACCACAGGCACATAGACACAGGCAACAGAGCATGCACAATGTCGGCCTAGTACAGTGTATATCCACCTTTCGCAGCAATGCAGACTGCTATTCTCCCATGGAGACGATCGTAGAGATGCTGGATGAAGTCCTGTGGAACGGCTTGCCATGCCATTTCCACCTGGCGCCTCAGTTGGACCAGCGTTCGTGCTGGACGTGCAGACCGCGTGAGACGACGCTTCATCCAGTCCCAAACATGTTCATTGGGGGACAGATCCGGAGATCTTGCTGGCCAGGGTAGTTGACTTACACCTTCTAGAGCACGTTGGGTGGCACGGGATACATGCGGACGTGCATTGTCCTGTGGGAACAGCAAGTTCCCTTGCAGGTCTAGGAATGGTAGAACGATGGGTTCGATGACGGTGCACTATTCAGTGTCCCCTCGACGATCACCAGAGGTGTACAGCCAGTATAGGAGATCGCTCCCCACACCATGATGCCGGGTGTTGGCCCTGTGTGCCTCGGTTGTATGCAGTCCTGATTGTGGCGCTCACCTGCACGGCGCCAAACACGCATACGACCATCATTGGCACCAAGGCAGAAGCGACACTCATCGCTGAAGACGACACGTCTCCATTCGTGCCTCCATTCACGCCTGTCGCGACACCATTGGAGGCGGGCTGCACGATGTTGGGGCGTGAGCGGAAGACGGCCTAACGGTGTGCGGGACCGTAGCCCAGCTTCATGGAGACGGTTGCGAATGGTCCTCGCAGATACCCCAGGAGCAACAGTGTCCCTAATATGCTGGGAAGTGGCGGTGCGGTCCCCTACGGCACTGCGTAGGATCCTACGGTCTTGGCGTGCATCCGTAAGTCGCTGTGGTCCGGTCCCAGGTCGACGGACACGTGCACCTTCCGCCGACCACTGGCGACAACATCGATGTACTGTGGAGACCTCACGCCACACGTGTTGAGCAATTCGGCGGTACGTCCACCTGGCGTCCCGCATGCCCACTATACGCCCTCGCTCAAAGTCCGTCAACTGCACGTACGGTTCACGTCCACGCTGTCGCGGCATGCTACCAGTGTTAGAGACTGCGATGGAGCTCCGTATGCCACGGCAAACTGGCTGACACTGACGGCGGCGGTGCACAAATGCTGCGCAGCTAGCGCCATTCGACGGCCAACACCGCGGTTCCTGGTGTGTCCGCTGTGCCGTGCGTGTGATCATAGCTTGTACAGCCCTCTCGCAGTGTCTGGAGCAAGTATGGTGGGTCTGACACACTGGTGTCAATGTGTTCTTTTTTCCATTTCCAGGAGTGTATATTGTGTGGCACCCTGTGTATCCCTGCAGGAACTGTAGTTTGTGGTGACCAGACAGGTTGGGGAAGATCATTATTGTTACCAACAGAAGCGTCGATATTAAGTGCGGAATTGTATTCCATTCATTAAGTTATTCTTTACAAAGACGACGTGCAACTGGACACAATCCTTATGTGTACTTACTCGTATAGTTTCCTGCGTTCTCTTACAAAACAGCAGAGTGTAAACTGTAAATTCTTTGGCACACGATGTCCTGAGAAGTCTCATCAAAAGAAAGGAGTTGCGTCATTTGATTCATGTACAATGGATACCGGGCACGTTCGTATTAGGGCTACGAACGTGCAGAGCTACTGGCGAAAATGGTGCACAGCATCTGTTTCTAACCGACGTATTCCAGCCAGAAAGTGACTTTCATACTATAATCTCCAACCGAACAAAAACGAAACGGTTAATGTTAGTGGACGTGAACCATAACACCAAAGGCAATGGTACCGGCCAGTTTAGCCACAGATTCCTCATTACTCTTGGTTTTTGAACTCGGCACTCACAAGAAAATAAATTGTTACTACTAAAAACTACGTTTTTGTCACAACAAAACTAATAGAACAGCGTATTTGTTATAATTAATAGCCTCTGAAAGCTACCTCACTGACGAGGACATTGTACATATACTAACAGAATGAGACAAATACAATAATTCAAGAAAATTACATTGTACAGTAAATATTGATTATTTTTCTCTTAGAGTAGGTCCGCTGCCATAGGTAATTGCCATTACATTTTCTCTCTAAAAGAGAACTTTAAAATTTGAGGATCTTTTCTTATACACTTACATAACTGGATTCTATATTAAAAATTTATGGCTTTTATTGTGATGGTCCAGACTGATTACTATATTTTGTAGACTAATTGTCATACACATGTTTTGTAATGAGGTCAGACATATGTTCTGTTTGTGTCATTATGTACTATAATTGCATAAGGCGAGAAGACTTTGCCTGAAACCAAAAAAAGTTAAAATAAAAAATTGGGATACACAGTAATTAAATATGGACCTATAAGAAACATAGAAAGTGATGCAGACGAAGTATGTCATTCTACAGTATTTAACAAAAGAAGAAAAGGCGCACCACGAGGCGTTATGCACATTGGTCATAAATTGATATTCGTACAGGCTTCTGTAGTGTCCTTGTCGTCACTGTAGAGCCTTGTCCATAGGAAACAAGGAAGAGTATATTATGGTGGCTGGTGTCCTCTTCCAACAAGACAACTTTACACGTGTATTAACAGGGTTCTTTATTTACTTAAACAGACAGCTGCTACTTAACTTTAACAGCGTCCATTTGTTGTGGTACAAGGTCTTGTAATAGTCCTCTTGCAGACAATATCGGTATTCTGGCTATTACGAACTTTAGTATGGTTATGGGTAAAGTACAAGTCCTGCTGTGTACACTAACCTGGTCGCAATGTACTGACAGACGCCAACTTGGAGTACTAGTTAGTGGTCCAGTGACTGAGCGGCTGCGCTAGAGACTGACTGAGCCCTCTGGTCTGCCTCTGCGGTCTAAATACTTGTGGTCGAGAGGGCGTTGGCGGCACGTTGCTTGCCTGTCTGTCTTTGGACTCTCTCCTGATAGGAGCGCTTTATCCAGCGCCTCCTATAGATTTTCTTACTACATATTTGCCGACCGGTGTTATGGCGACAGCTTGTGCAAGCACAGTGTCGACAGCAACAGACTGTAAACTTTGTGGCCATGGATGCATGTGTGATGCTGCCGTGCAATTTCACTGTGCAGCTGGCCAGATTGTAAACAGGAGACATGTCGATACGAGGACGTAAAGTCTTTGAAAATTTAATTCCATTTATTCAGTTTGACAGTAATTGTAGCTCGTAGACAGTGTGTGGATGTCAGCATCTGGAGGAGTACATGCATTTGGGCCTGAGGAAACCAGGTGAAGTAATCATCGAATTTCTCAACAGTTGAATAGAGGTGATGCCACTGTTAGACGGTGTTGGAGGGAATGAGTGAACCATCGCCCAGCACAGCATCAAGAAGGAAGTGGTTGACCTAGAGAGATGACGGAACGTGAGGACCAAGCAATCGTCAGAGAGGCACTCAGGGCCCCAGATTCATCATTATCATAGATCTGAGGTGCAGTTCGTGCTTGTTTGACAATAAGGACCATTAATAGGCTTACATAAAGGAGATTAAGCTCACAACGCCCTTTGCACAGACTACAATTGCCCTCTGTACACCAACATGCCTGTTTTCAGTGATGTTGGGCACATTCAGCCCGTAATCTCATTGACTTTAATAAAATTGTCTTTAGCGATGAGTCCTGCTTCGAACTGCCTCTACGACCAGCAGTAAGTCAACGATATTCTACGCCCAATTTTGTTTCCATTCATGTCAGCCATCCTGGACTTACAAAATGGTTCAAATGGCTCTGAGCACTATGGAACTTAACGTCTGAGGTCACCAGTCCCCTAGAACTTAGAACTACTTAAACCTAACTAACCTAAGGACATCACACACATCCATGCCCGAGGCAGGATTCGAAACTGCGACCGTAGCGGTCGCACGGTTCCAGACTGAAGCGCCTAGAACCGCTCGGCCACACCGGCCGTCCTGGACTTACATTGCAGCAAGACAATACTCTCCCGCACAGGGTGAAAGCTTCTGCTTCTTGTCTTCGCACTTAACAATCCACTCGTTGGCCAGCAAGGTCGCCGGATCTCTTCCCAATTGAGAACGTTTGGAGCATTATAGGCAGGGGCCTCCAAGCAGATCGGGATTCTGACGATCTGATGCGCCAATTGAACAGAATCTAGCACATTATTCCTCAGGAATGCATCCAACAACTCTGTCAATCAGTGTTAGGCCGAATAACTGCTTGCACAAGGGCCAGAGATGGTCCAATGCGTTGTTAACTTGCTCAGTTCCTGAAGATCCTTCTCTTGAATTAAACATCCAGTTTTTCTGAAACTGTAAGCACTCGTTTGTCTATACATGTACAATGTATCTACCGGTTTCCGTCCCATTCGGATAATTCGTTCGTGATGGGTCGGTTTTTATTGCTTTTTCAAAGAGTGTATTTGCGGTTGACTGTTTTAGCTACCTCACCCTTTCTACATCTACATCTACATACATACTCCGCAATCCACCATACGGTGCGTGGCGGAGGGTACCTCGTACCACAACTAGCATCTTCTCTCTCTGTTCCACTTCCAAAGAGAACGAGGCAAAAATGACTGCCTATGTGCCTCTGTACGAGCCCTAATCTTTCTTATCTTTGTGGTCTTCCCGCGAAATAAAAGTTGGCGGCAGTAAAATTGTACTGCAATCAGCCTCAAATGCTGGTTCTTTAAAATTTCTTCAGTAGCGATTCACGAATAGAACGTCTCCTTTCCTCTAGAGACTCCCACCCGAGTTCCTGACGCATTTCCGTAACACTCGCATGATGATCATACCTACCAGTAACAAATCTAGCAGCCCGCCTCTGAATTGCTTCTATGTCCTCCCTCAATTCGACCTGATCAGGATCCCAAACGCTCGAGCAGTACTCAAGAATAGGTCGTATGAGTGTTTTATAAGCGGTCTCTTTTACAGATGAACCACATCTTCCCAAAATTCTACCAATGAACCGAAGACGACTATCCACCTTCACCACAACTGCCATTACATGCTTGTCCCACTTCATATCGCTCTGCAATGTTACGCCCAAATATTTAACGACGTGACTGTATCAAGCGCTACACTACTAATGTAGTATTCAAACATTACGAGATACTTTTTCCTATTCATCTGCATTAATTTACATTTATCTATATTTAGAGTTAGCTGCCATTCTTTACACCAATCACAAATCCTGTCCAAGTCATCTTGTATCCTCCTACAGTCACTCAACGACGACACCTTACCGTACACCACAGCATCATCAGCAAACAACCGCACATTGCTATCCACCCTATCCGAAAGGTCATTTATGTAGATAGAAGACAAACCTACGATAAGTAAAGCTTCGTTATTTAAGCCTTCATGGTGTTGCAATTTTAAAGGCCATATGTTTACATTTGTGCTTCTGTCGTTTACAGCTCGGGATGTAGCTTGAGTGGAAACGAGGGCTAAGCATATTCCCGTGTCACAGCCTCTGTGTGCTTAGCGCCGCCTCCTCTTATGCCGACCTGCAGCGTCCAGTGTAGGCGTTTGTGGACCCCACAGTACCGTCCCGCGTGGGCAGCAGCTGTCTCGCTAATGACGTATAATCGCCGGGTAAACAAGAGCCGTACCTACGCTACGCTGCACATATTTGTAATTCAGATCGACAGCTGCCGGAGGACTCCCCACACATGCCCGGGCACACACATAAGGCAATATGCGGCACGCCACTAAGCACACAGTGCTGTCTGACATACGGTCACCGCAGGCGACGGCCTTGCCCGAGTGTGCTGCGTTTACTTGTTAACACACTGTTGAGATGTTCCAGTTCTGTTGCCCGAGACTCCTTTCACTTCGGTCGCACTGGTAGAGTGAATACAGCGAGGTGACAGGATCGTGTCGGATCGCCTCTTGACCAGCGTAGCGCAACAACTCGATGTCGCATTGGCATGAATTCAAGGACTTGGAAATTACCTTCAGAAGTATTGATCCATGCAGTCTCTACAGCCGTTCATAACTGCGAAAGTGTTACTGGTGCAGGATTTTGTGCACAAAATGGCCTCTCGATTATGTTCGGTGGGATTCACGTCGGGCGATATGGGTGGCTAAACCATTCGCTTAAATTTTCCAGAATGTTCTTCAATCTCCGGTGACATGGCGCATTGTCATCCATAAAAATTCATTGTTTGTTTGTGAACATAAAGTCCATGAATGACTGCAAATGGTCTTCAATTAGCAGAACATAGCCATTTCCAGTCAACGATCGGTTCACTGGGACCAGAGGACCCAACCTATTCCATGTAAACACAGCCCACACCATTGTGGAGCCACCGCCAGCTTGGACAGTGTCTTGTTGACAACTGAGGGCCAAGACGTCGTGGGGTTTGCGCCACACACTTACTCTGCCATCAGCTCTTACCAACTGAAATAAGGATTCAGCTGGCCAACCTATGGTTTTCCATCGTCTAGTGTCCATGGTCACGGGGGCAGGAGAGGCGCTGGAGGCGTTGCGGTCCCGGTAGCAAAGGCACTAGCGTCGGTCTGCTACCGTACCTCATTAACGCCAAATTTCGCCACAATGGTATTCTCGGCACACTTCTGACACTGTGGATCTTGGAATGTTGAATTCTCTAACAATTTCCTAAATGTAATGTTCCATGCGTCTAGCTACGACTACCTTTGCGTGTTCAAAGTCTCTTAATTCCCACCGTGCGGCCATATTCATTTCGGAAACCTCGAATTACTCACCTGAGTACAAATGAATAACTCCTCCAATGCACTGCCCTTCTTTCGCCTTGCGTACTCGATGATACCGCTATCTCTATGTGTACGTATTGCTACTCCCATGACTTTTGTCACTTCAGTATAGTTAATTCTCTGTTCTGTTTGAATCGATTAATTGTTGTTTGACGAAAGGCAACTGGAATGTTTACATAGTTTCATCAGTTGCTGTCTCTGTTAAAAGCTAGTCTTTAAACTCCATTTAATATACTTCGATGCATGGCTGGGGAGTACCTCATTAAAACTGCCAGTTCTTCGAAGTAACTTACAGTCGATAGATGAATGTGTCAATCTAAGACGTCTTGCCTGGAAGAAATCGATTGTCAACAACCTAAAAGATAACTAGAATATCTCGGGCTCTAGAATTCTGCGGGTATGAAATTTTTGTAGCATTATTTGCATTTCTGATATTATTATTAGAATACTGTTAAACTGACAAATCTTTTGGAGCTCATCGCTCCAAATACGGGTGGTTCAAAATGAATATCGCTGCTTTAAGGATTTTTAGCATTTATTGAATTCAGCTTGCAATATCATGTAATACATAAAATGAAAAGCAACACGAGCAGTTTTGTTTGTATGCTTGTGCACTTGCTCTAAAAGCTACGGACAACTGTTTAGGTCACCAAAATGGAAGAGTGAGCACACATAATGTACGCGTCTGAGCGTCAGTAAATCCCCACGAGATGGTACAGATGCAACGAGACTCCCCGACCGAATGCTTTTTGTGCCATATCTTGGTCGAAAGTTTATGGGACTTCTTTTCGGTGAAGCTACTGTAACTGGTGTTACTTCTTGTGATGCGTTGGAACCGTGGCTCTTCCCTCAATTGGAAGAAGCTAAACCACAGAACTTTATTTGGGAGCCAGATGACGTGCCGCCTCACTGACATAACTCAGTATGGGAGTGGAAAGGAAATTGTACCCGCCCGTTGGATCGGCCGCAAGGAATGTAATGGCAGACCTTGTTTCGCATGGTCTCCAAATTCATCCGATCTGACGACATGCGATTTTTACCTTTGGGGATTTACAATGGTATGTGCCTCCACTACCAGCTGATGTACCCGACTTAAGAAACAGGATTAAGCAATTGTAGCTATAATTACTCCAGAAATGCTGATCAAGATTTGTGAAGAACTCGTCTATCGAGTCGATTTGTGCCATGTGTCGAATGATGCTTACTCTGAACACTTGCAAGAATAACTGTTTAAGTTCCTCTTTCACTTGATGTATTATTTATAACTGTAAGTTGAAACTAATTCACGCTTCAAAGCCTTAAAATCCCTGTACTGATTTCAAAACACCCGCTATATTTACTGTTCCAGTCGTAAACATCAGAAAAAAATTCAGTACATGATCTCAACTACTAGATTTTCACCAGACATACTTTGTATAAGGTAAACGTAAAGCACTCATAGAACACAATGTGATAATAAGATTTAAGAGGTTAAGCGTCTTCAAGCTATTTTTGTCAAATGAATGTTTCAAAACTCAGGCATCATTACACCAACACACATTTTTTCAAATAATCCCACAAGACAAAAGAAAATTTCCTGCTTCTGCCTTACTGCACAGCATAATCTGTTATAATACTGATTCAGGAAACATCAAGGAAATAATGGACCACTGTATCACAAGAATATATATTTATCACCACAAAAGTAGAATATTAAATTATTATACCAAATATAGTTCCCCAAAACACAACAGCATTCCCAGTAATCATAGATAAGCTCAAGAAAGTCTCCAAATCAGCTTTCACCATGAATACATCCAACAATAAGATCTCAGATCTCCTTAACTAACCACCAGCTTCATATAGTTTATGCTCATGAGAAAGAACACACAAAGTGTCAATAATCAAGCCCCAAGAATGATAGCGACATGGACATACAAAAGGAAAATATCAAAGTCCAACACAACACCCATAATGTCCAAAAGTGAAGCAAAATTACGAAAAGCCATTAATTACGTTTGCCTTCAGCATTCAAGAAATTAATGAAAATGATTATACGTTCCATTGCAGTAAAATACCATACATGATCACCAAGGAAGAGGGGAGGAGGTTGACATTGTCAGGATCTTGCCGAGAACACCAAGTCATATCCGTTACAAACCATACCTGTACCTCTGACACTCAAATTTAACTGTCAAAATGCAACCTTTTCCAATAGACCACTTGGATACCAAACACAAACATTACGAAACAGTTCCAGATTGTCGTACAAACTACATAGCATAAGCACTACAGTAATGAAGTGAATAAACACTGTTGCAATGAATTAATAGTAAAATCTCTAGAAAACAACCCATACAATAAGATGCATCGACTGCATAGTAGTTTTTCATAACATCAGTGAAAAGAAATGCAAATAATTTCACTACTTATCACAAACTTCCATGCCTCAATGCCCCAAACTCCAATCACAGATACAGAGCCAAGAAAGCAGAATCCCAATTAGAAGTTCAATCTGCTTCACGCTGATATCAGATTATCACACACTCTTCCTACGAATCTTCAGTGGAATAAACTGACTTCCAAAATCTTTAAAATTCAACCTGAACGCCCATAGACCGCTGTCACTAGGCAAGGATTAATAAATTGACCAAGTTATTCAATATCAGTACTAACTCACCTACACAAAATACCGTCAAAACCCATCTTGAAATCCCACATAAATTAAAAACTGATCGCGGCATGTTGCAGAGAAGACAATACCAACCAATGCCCACACTGCGACAAAGGCACATGAGAAAACCTATTTTCGGCAAATTCAGTATAAGTGGCATTGAACTGCCACATCAATTCATCAAAGCTTCACCACCAAACGTCAACTGACTGCAGAAAAAAGTACAAACATGTGTTCACCATTATATTAGCATTGAAAATAAAGTTTCTCAGGTCTGTATCCTGTAAGTGAAAGCCGTTCAAATGCCCAGGAACTAGTTACTAACCAGACAATGTAATTGTTATACCTGCTAGCACTCACATAAAGATATTATGAAACACCTGACACATAGTTTCCAAAGATACAAAAACTCCCTTGGATTTGGTCCTATTAATTCTCAGTATCAGAATATCACATTCTCAAAATTCAGTTAATTCTGTTGTTATTCGGTTAAAGACACATTAACACCCGCTTTTAGCACATTATCAAGTAAGGATAGGCAACTTAAATTTGTAAGCAAGGATAATTTGTCAAAGTAAAGATGTTACCATATTCTCAAGAGAAGCTCACACTGTAATAAGAAGAAAATGTTACCTTATTTGCAACTTGGTTCACTTCACAGCTAAGTAATCTGAAAGAATTTGTGGTAAGTTACTTGACTGAGTGACTAATATGCACGCAGTAACAAGTCACATGTAAGAAACAATGCATATAAAACCAATGTTATACATGAAAAAAATCATCCAAATACTCCCAGAAAGAAATCACTAATTACAGAAAGACGTATATTGAAAAATACTTCTGACTGGCTTTTGCATGGAATAATGAAAAATAGTAGGTACTCTGTAAAACTTGCACACAAGTTAATATTCATAAAATGAGCACCAATCTTGTCAATACTAGCCATTTGTAATGCCAACATTGTCAGGATAAACTGAACATTATACATGCCTGTATTATTCTTCTAATGCTAACTATAAGAAGAAAGGACCCTGGCAGAGTGTCGATAACTAAGGATCGTTCTAACAAAACTCAACAATTGCCATTTTTTCAAACTGCATTTTTAACGGATTTTCGTAATTTAATAAGGAGTCCTCAAGGAGAGAACACTGCAGTAATTCCGCAAGGACACAGCGGAAAGCTGATCAGACGCCCTGGCCTCGCTCAAGAAGCGAGATGTTGCGAAGGGCCCGTCTGGCAATGAGAAGCGTGGCGACAGCTGATGGACACCTGCAGCCATTAGGATGGAACGCTAAGAATGTACGCGCGAAAGCATCTGAGTTCTTCTGGCCTGGCGACAGTCATTTACGTGCCTCAGAAAGCAAGAATGCGCCATTTCCAGCACCCCACGGGCACAGCGAGGAGCGTACACAAAGCGCGGGGAATTGGCGCAGGGAGGCGTGTGAAAGAAGTCGGCGTTCTTAAGAAGATGTTTTTCTCAACAGTGAGAACATTCCTTATAAATCACGGACGCCGACAGATTTTGAGACGGAGCCTAAACATGAGTCTGTCCAGACCTCACGCAGTAAGAGCGGTTATAAAGAAATGTTGTGTAGCTGCTCTCCCAACAGCCTCGGAATGCAGGAAAATATCTTAAGAATGTGAACTCGTGAGAGAGATACTTATTCACGAGCCACACGCCAGCCCATGCCAGATAGGAAATTTCCACCCCGCACGCAGAGGCGTGACTACGAAACGGCGATCTGTCATTGGGCTGCACTGAAAATTCTGTCCGCCAATGACAACGCTGAAATTAAGAATATTTCGAAGAGGAACTGAGCTGAGAGATGGGCGGAGAAGCGAAAAAGGGAGAGTTGTGGAGACATCGCGGTAGCGGTAGGACGTGGGCGCTCTTCCGTCCGTCGCCAACATCCGCCTTCCGACGCTGTGATATCACAGCTTCGGTCCCGCAACCTACAACGGACACAGAACGCGGAGATCGTACCTCGCCCCCCCCCCTCCCCCCGTCCCCCCTCCCCCCCCCCGCAAAGCCGCGATTACTGGTGAGGGCAGCCGACTCGCGCTCTGAGGCGCCCAGCAAAATCGGTCCTGAGATTTAGAACTTTTTTTGTTTTGTGTAAACAGCATGAAAATAAATACAGTTCTTTCATGATTTGATCATATAAGCTATCTTTTACATTCATAAATGAACACCTTAATTTTGTACCCTTTGCGTTTGATTTCATTTAATTATTGATATTCTTTAATTGGTGGCTCCTAGTGTGCGCCAATCTCATTGGTCACCTGCTCGTCATTTCATGTCCGACAGCAGAGAGAAGAATTCTTAGTTCAGAACATTTTTGGCGTCGAGCGTCGGGCGACCTGATCGGTAATTTTCATTGTATATGATGTCACAAAATAATTTCTATAAATCACTGCAAAAAAGATTCAGCTAATCCTTCTTTGATACTGTATGACTGAAACTAAGAATATAAAATCTGAAAGTTAGACTTAATAGCTGTTACATATGCGTGTGTTTATTGTCGAGAAATCACAAAACATTTTACAAGGTAAACCAACTTTTTGCAACAACAGTGAATATAGTCCTACACAATTCTCGTCCATATTCAGCCACTGTTTCATGTAGTATGTCTATGTTCGTTCTGAAACACTTTGAAGACCTATATTCGCAGCGGGGACGCTTACTACACCGCACCGTACCCATCTGAGTCACCACGCTCTGGCCGTTGTCCAGTTGAGTCGGTTACACACACACACTCACACACACACACACACACACACACACACACACACGCACGCACAATGTTTACAATTACAGTTTTCTCTGTGTGTGTGTACAAGAGGTTAAAATTTGCATAATGTAATATGGAAATGTTGTGAACTTCCGTTTCTTACGAATTATCAGTTCAGGTATTAAAAGGGTCGGTTAGGCCGGTTGAGGTGAAAAAAAAAAAAAACCTTGCGTGTGCCGTTTTTCCAGTGTGTTGTGCAAGTGTAGGCTAGTTCAATTTGTGTACTTCGGAAATAGGTCGATCGGTCAACCGCTAACAAAGTTCGGTTTAAGTACCACGGAGATAGTTCGTTCTGTGTACCACGTCCTGTTTATCACGATTGATCAAGTCTGTCGCTATCCTTCGACTTTTCCAGAAGAGTGGTGGTGCCAAGGAGAACTGGAGCGAAATGTAGCTGCCAAGATTCCTCACCCCTTGCAGTAATGGGAACTAAACCAAAAAGGTAGCAGGTAAGAGCTCGCCTGGGAGCTCGCTAGTTTTGGAAATGGAAGACGTACCACCAATATCTGCATCTGAGAAACTTCACTTTACGTATTCTGAAAATTTCCGTTGACCAGTTTGCAGTGTATCCTTTGTCAAAGACTGTCTTCTGTTGCTAATACTGACATAATCGCCAATTTTAAGTTTCGAAGGGCGTGGATCGATCATTTTGATTTTTTTATACACCTCCGCTGGCTGCATTTTAATTGTCCTGTGTTTCGTGTGATTATATTGCTTTACGAATCCTTACACAGTATTAATCAGTTTGTAGGAGCCCTGAGCATTAAATTTCCTGAACATAAGACTCTTGAGAGTTTTGCTGAAACGTTCAACTACTGAAACTTTCATACCTGACAAAGTGGACTAATGATTAATTCTGAGATGTTGCATTAACTTTTTGAAACTAGTGTTGTAGAAGTATTTCCCAGGATCAGTTTGTAAGTGTACTGGAACCCGCCTGCTTTCTGTGTAAATATTTTTAAGCTCGTTTGCAACTACAACACCACCCTTAGTCAGCAGAGCAGCAAACCATGCGTACTTCGAATAAACATCAACCACTGTTAATAAATATTTATAGCCAGAATTCCATTTCGAATATGCAATCATGTCAATTAAGTATGCTTGATGGAGGCTGCCAAATCCTTTTGTGATAACTGCCCACCTAGGATACGTTCAACGAGCAGGACGATGAAGCTCATCAGCAATCGCAGCTCGCATCTCTCTTTAACTTGATGTTTATTGAAAACATCTGCCCAAGCCTAGTTCAACGGTGTTGGTTACTCAACAAAAAGGGACCACTACTGTTAGTAATAACGTCTCTACTCAGGTATTGGGGGAAATGGAATTAATGATGGATGACAAAATGAAAGAATCGCAAAGGCAATTCCAATGTGTTCGGGAGGAAAACAAACAAATTCAGGAGAAAATCAAAACTAAATTGAACACGTTAACAGATTCTGTCACTAATTTGCGATCCGAGCCTACTGAGATGTTCGATGAAAAACATGATCAGCTCAGAGAGGGATGTTAAGGTCAAACGCGAAGAAATCGAAACGGAAACCCAAGAATTTGGGACCCAGGTTGACAAAAAAATGCAAGTTAATAATTGGACTGTTTAGTAATGGTCTTGAGAAAACACAGGCGCAAAATGATGAGATCATTAAAATCAATAATACAAGCAAGAAGGACAAAAATCGATGAGTATGATGGTTAACGGCGTACGGATCTAGTGCAGCGAATTGAACAATGAAGTAGACAAAATCCGTAACATAACTACTGGCAGTGACGAAAAGTCAGTCGCATTTAGTAAAGAGAATTTGCGTAACGAAATTAATGGTGCGATTTCAGAACTCACAGAAGTTACAACTTTAAATCACGAATTTAATTGAAATATCTACAACTAGTGACAGAAGAATACTAGTGCTCCACAGCAGTAAGGGCAAACAATATGAAAATTGACAAGAAAAAAATTCGGATTATGAAAACGTGCTTATTTTTCGTAAGTCAGGTTAAAGTGCCACCTCCAGCATGTGACCAAATGAGAAGAAACGCCGATTCCAAGAACTATACCACTGAAGTCTAAGGAAATGAAATACATTGCAGTAAGAATAAAACGAATATCTCTTCGCAATGTTTGCTAGAAAACTCGTTGAAACGGATCTGCGTTCACTGACATCAGCAATTCCTGTCAATTTTAGAGCTTTGTAGGCACGTAGAACAGTCCGCGTTGATATATCAACAAATCTATCGTCTATGATACTCTAACTGTACATTGAGCAAATAGTATAGGCAAGAAAGAAGACATTTGAAAAGGGAATTAAACTTCAAAGAGAAGAAATGAAAACTTTCGAGTTAGCAAGATTAGAATTTCTTGAAACACAAAATTTGAGTACATCGAATATGAATTAAAGTGCTACGAATTCATTTCACAGTTCAGACAAGGAGAGAATATTTGAACAATACTGTTACAGAAAGAAGGTTATATACGTGGAAGAGACCTGGAGACACTGGAAGGTTTCAGACTGATTATATAATGGTAAGATAGAGATTTCGGAACCAGGTTTTAAATTTTAAGACATTTCCAGGGACTACATTTTATTTGTTATGAACTGCAGATTAAAAGCGAAGAAATTGCAAAAAGGCTGGAATTTAACGAGGTAGGACCTGGATAAACTGAAAGGACCAGAGATTGTACAGAGTTTCAGAGGGTGCATTAGGGAACGACTGAGAAGAACAGGGGAAATGAATACAGTAGAAGAAGAATGGGTGGCTTTGAGAGACGAAATAGTGAAGGCAACGAAGGACCAAGTACGTAAAAAGATGAGAGCTAGTAGAAGTCCATGGCTCACACAAGAGATATTGAATTTAATCGATAAAAGAGAAAATATTTAAAAAATGCAATAAATGAGGCAGGTGAAAGGAAGTACAAACGTCTAAATGAGGTCGACAGGAAATGCAAAACGACTAAGCAAGAATGGCTAGAAGACAAATGTAAGGATGTAGAGGCGTATATTACTAGTGGTAAGATAGGTGCTGCATAAAGGGAACTTAAAGAGACCTTCGGAGGAAAGAGAATCATTTGTATGAATATCAAGATCTCAGATGGAAAACCAGTCCTAAGCAAGGAAGGGGAAACAGAAAGGTGGAAGGAGTATATAATGAGAGTATACAACGGTGATGTACTTGAAGGCAATATTATGCAAATGGAAAAGGACTTAAATGAAGATGAAATGGGAGAAATGATACTGTGTGAAGAATCTGAAAGAGCACTAAAAGACATAAGTCGAAATAAGGTCCCGGGAGTATACAACATTCCGTTAGAATTACAGATAGCCTTGGGTGAGCCAGCCATGACAAAACACTTCAATATGGTGAGCAAGACGTATGAGACAGGCAAAATACTTTCAGACTTCAAGAAGAATATAACAATTCCAACGCCAAAGACAGCAGACGTTGACAGGTGTGATAGAAGATAGGTTAAGGAAAGATAAAACCTAAGTTTACAGCATTTGTAGACGCAGAGAAAGCTTTTGGTAATGTTGACTGGAATACTCTCTTTCAAATTCTAAAGGCTGCAAGGGTAAAATACAGGGAATAACAGGGTATTTACAATTTGTACAGAAACCAGAAGGCGGTTATAAGAGTCGAGAGGCACAAAAGGGGAGCAGTGGTTGAGAAGGGAGTGTGACAGGGTTGTAGCCTATCCCTGATGTTATTAAAAATGTATAATAAGCAAGCTGTAAACGAAAAAAAATTTGGAGTAGTAATTAAAGTTTAGGGAGAATAAATAAAAACTTTTAGGTTTGTCAGTGACAAATAAATTTGCATCGCATCCCCTTCCACATATGAAACCTGTGATAGTCTTGTTTATGCTTCTGCGTCAGTTCTGTCTTTTTCCTAGTACAATAAATACGACACTCACAAACGTGATCCACATTACGCAGAACTTTCATTTTGCCTGTCTTCGAATACCAAAAATGGACTGTGGCAAACATTGTTTCTCTCTATTATACTTTGTTATAACATTTCTTGCACGTTACCTCCGTTTCAAAGGATATCCTGAAGCCCATTCGCCATCAGTTTACTATTATTTAAATACCACTCGAGGTTTTTTCTAAAACTACCACGCCGTCTGTTGTACGGGCATGGATCTAAAAACTCAAGTATAAGCTTCTGCTCCAACCTTCTGCTTAATTGTCCTTAAATTGTTGTACATTTTTTAAAATTGTGTTTATGAAATACAGCCCATTCGTCTGCTTCGGTCTCTAGATGTCCGATCACAACCTGTATTTACTTGCTACGGAGCCACGTAGGCAGTTAGACAAACTAAATTCTTCCCACCATTCATTTGGCAGATATGGTTTACCTACTTCACGCAGCGAACCGATTCGATGAAAAACGGGTTTATCACCACTATACCTTAATATATATATATATATATATATATATATATATATATATATATAATGACCGGTATATTTGAAACGGCAATACAAACTAAACGAGCAGCGATAGAAATGGTTTCATATCAGCGCACACTCCGCTGCAGAGTGGAAATTTCATTCTGGAAACATCCCCCAGGCTGTGGCTAAGCCATGTCTCCGCAATATCCTTTCTTTCAGGAGTGCTAGTTCTGCAAGTTTCGCATGAGAGCTTCTGTAAAGTTTGGAAGATAGGAGACAAGGTACTGGCAGAAGTAAAGCTGTGAGTACCGGGCCTGAGTCGTGCTTCGGTAGCTCAGATGGTAGAGCACTTGCCCACGAAAGGCAAAGGTCCCTAGTTCGAGTCTCGGTCGGGCACACAGTTTTAATCTGCCAGGAAGTTTCATATCAGCGCACACTCCACTGAAGAGTGGAAATCTCATTCTAGAAATACACCGTTTGTTGAAATATGCTTGGGACAACAGTACATTTTCAGGCAGACAAACTTTCGAAATTACAGTAGTTACAATTGTCAACAACAGATGGCGCTGCGGTCTGGGCAACTCTATAGTACGATATTTTCCACATATCCACCATGCGTAGCAATAATATGGCGTAGTCTCTGAATGAAATTACCCGAAACCTTTGACAACGTGTCTGGCGGAATGGCTTCAAATGCAGATGAGATGTACTGCTTGTTTCTGGATTCTGGCGGTACACCTGGTCTTTCAAGTGTCCCCACAGAAAGAAGTCACAGTGGTTCATGTCTGGCGAATAGGGAGGCCAATCCACGCCGCCTCCTGTATGTTTCGGATAGCGCAAAGCAATCACACGATCATCGAAGTATTCATTCAGGAAATTAAAGACGTCGGCCGTGCGATGTGGCCGGGCACCATCTTGCATAAACCACGAGGTGTTCGCAGTGTCGTCTAAGGCAGTTTGTACCGCCACAAATTCACGAAGAATGTCCAGATAGCGTGATGCAGTAATCGTTTCGGATCTGAAAAATGGGCCAATGATTCCTTTGGAAGAAATGGCGGCTCAGACCAGTACTTTTTGAGGATGCAGGGACGATTGGACTGCTACATGGGGCTTTTCGGTTCCCCATATGCGCCAGTTCTGTTTATTGACGAAGCCGTCCAGGTAAAAATAAGCTTCATCAGTAAACCAAATGCTGCCCACATGCATATCGCCGTCATCAATCCTGTGCACTATATCGTTAGCGAATGTCTCTGGTGCAGCAATGGTAGCGGCGCTGAGGGGTTGCCGCATTTGAATTTTGTATGGATAGAGGTGTAAACTCTGGCGCATGAGACGATACGTGGACGTTGGCGTCATTTGGACCACAGCTGCAACACTGCGAACGGAAACCCGAGGCTGCTGTTGGATCACCTGCTGCACTAGCTGCGCATTGCCCTCTGTGGTTGCCGTACACGGTCGCCCTACCTTTCCGGCAAGTTCATCCGTCACGTTCCCAGTCCGTTGAAATTTTTCAAACAGATCCTTTATTGTATCGCTTTTCGGTCCTTTGGTTACATTAAACCTCCGTTGAAAACTTCGTCTTGTTGCAACAACACTGTGTTCTAGGCGGTGGAATTCCAACACCAGAAAAATCCTCTGTTCTAAGCAATAAACCATGTTGTCCACAGCACACTTGCACGTTGTGAACAGCACACGCTTACAACAGAAAGACGACGTACAGAATGGCGCACCCACAGACTGCGTTGTCTTCTATATCTTTCACATCACTTGCAGCGCCATCTGTTGTTGAAAATTGTAAGTACTGTAATTTCGAAAGTTTGTCCGCCGGAAAATGTACTGTTGTCCCAAGCATATTGCAACAAACGGTGTATTTCTATCGCTGCTCGTTCAGTTTTTATTGCCGTTTCAAATATACCGGTCATTTTTGAAACACACACACACACACATACACACACACACACACACACACACACACACACACATATATATATATATATATATATATATATATATATATATATATATATAATCCGAGACCAGTTTACACACTGCGCACAAACGCACCCCTGCTCGTTCTACACGTCGTAGCAATGGTGGTTTTTTCCATTTCGTGACTCTCAGCACAGTATAAATACACTCCACTACTATGACCTCTTAACGTACTTCATGCTTCACTTTTGCTTTTAACTTCTCTATTTCTCTATGATCCCCTTCCACACAATTAGTAATTACTGCCTTCCTCTCACTCAAAAGTACTGTGTGTTCGGCGTCCCAAGTAGAAGCGTCCTTAATATATGCTAATATATCTTTACGTACGTGGTCAGTTTGATGCAAGTTATCTTGGTAGATAAGAACATTATTTTTGTCAATTTTCTCCTGAACTCTGACTTTCATTCTCCACATCACCCGAGCCTGGTTAAGAAAATCGTTGTTCATTTGTGACTTCTCTTCCCCCAAACACACGAATGTGGTCCTCTAGCCAGAAATGCATGTTCACAACCTGGGGCTTCAAGTTAGTTAATTCAGAATTTTTTCTGATTACTCTCCTCATCTCAGGACTTCATCTCTACAGCTGAGGTCTTAAAAACTGTTTATTTTTATATTAATCTATCTATTTTCTGGTTTAGTATTTCGGCCCACAAAGGCCTTCACTAAAGTCCACTACACTTTCTTCCAACATGATTAGTGTCAGTTCAAAACTCGGATGGATTCTCTAAGTGACACAGAGTTATATAATCCTCCAGTCACACTGACAAAATTAAGTGTGTTTTCCCGTCACAATACAGAACACTTATACCGTTTGTCGACGTAAATTGCACCCACAAAATAAATTTTTATTGACGGTGAATGGCTCGTGGTATAGACTGCAGCCCGCCAGGAGCTGTAGTTCCCCCCCCCAGCTGGTACTGTCTGATAGTGACATCCATGAAGTGAACTCTCGGATTTTCTCCACCAGGACACATTCCTTGATGCCATTTACGCCTGGCAGCTACCACCGCGATCCATTGCTGTACCTAGAATCCAATTTTTTTTTTGTCGACTGTACTTGGCTGCTACAACACAAATGCTTTATGTCATGGTCGTTGATACGTGATTCCTTAGTCGTACCACACTTGCAGAGTATATCTTACACACACTACTGGCCATTAAAATTGCTACACTACGAAGATCACGTGCTACAGACTCGAAATTTAAACGACAGGAAGAAGATGCTCTGATATGCAAATGATTAGCTTTTCAGAGCATTCACACAAGATTGGCGCCGGTGGCGACATCTACAACACGCTGACATGAGGAAAGTTTCCTACCGATTTCTCATACACAAACAGCAGTTGACCGGCGTTGCCTGGTGAAACATTGTTGTGATGCCTTGCGTAAGGAGGAGAATTGCATACCATCACGTTTACTACTTCGATAAAGGTTGGATTGTAGCCTGTCGCGATTGCGGTTTATCGTATAGCGACATTATTGCTCGTGTTGGTCGAGATCCAATGACTGCTATCAGAATATGGAATCGGTGGGTTCAGGAGGGTAATATGTGGATCCCAACGGCCTCGTATCACTAGCAGTCCAGATGATAGGCATCTTATCCGCATGGCTGTAACGGATCGTGCAGCCACGTCTCGATCTCTGAGTCAACAGACGGGGACGTTTGCAAGACAACAACCATCTGCACGAACATTTCGACGACGTTTGCAGCAGCATGGACTTTCAGCTCGGAGACCATGGCTGCGGTTTCCCTTGATGCTGCATCACAGACAGGAGCGCCTGCGATGGTGTACTCAACGACGAACCTGGGTGTACGAATGGCAAAACATCATTTTATTGGATGAATCCAGGTTCTGTTCACAGCATCATGATGGTCGCATCCGTGTTTGACAACATCGCGGTGAACGCACATTGCAAGCGTGTATTCGTCATCGCCATACTGGTGTACCACCCGGCGTGATGGTATGGAGTGCCATTGATTACACGTCTCGTTCACCTCTTGTTCGCATTGACGGCACTTTGAACAGTGGACGTTACATTTCAGATGTGTTACCACCCGTGGTTTTACCCTTCATTTGATCCCTGCGAGACCCTACATTTCAGCAGGATAAAGCACGACCTCATTTTACAGGTCCTGTACGGGCCTTTATGGATACAGAAAACGTTCGACTGCTACCCTGGCCACACATTCTCCAGATGTCTCACCAATTGAAAACGTCTGGTCAATGGTGGCCGAGGAACTGGCTCGTCACAATACGCCAGTCACTACTCTTGATGAACTGTGGTATCGTGTTGAAGCTGCATGGGCAGCTGTACCTGTACACGCCATCCAAGAGTCCAGAGGTGGTTGTTCTGGGTACTGATTTCTCAGGATCTATGCACCCAAATTGTGTGAAAATGAAATCACATGTCAGTTATCGTATAATATTTTTGTCCAATGAATACCTGTTTATCATCTGCATTTCTTCTTGGTGTAGCAATTTTAATGGCCATTAGTGTACCATGAAAGAGGAAGCAGCATGGAATCATGGTTGGTAGTCGCACTTTATAATTAAGACACTTTATTGGCATTACGCTTTCCAACAAAAAAATTTGAAAAATGCAAATTGTGGACGAGCCACCAGATCAAACTTTCCAAATACAATTAGGAACCCAACGTAATCAGTGCACTAACAAACAATTACAAATTAAGAAATGGAGGTTACTGACAAACTTGAGAACTTCAAACTCCCTTATAGGACTTCCCCCAAAATAGTGGAATGAAACAATTACAGGTAAAGGGTCACTTAATAACACTTGAGCACTAGTGCCAAACTAATGCCGTTACATAACATGACAGAATCACTTAATTTAAAAAATCTACAAAAGACACACTGATCTTAAAAAATAAATGTTTACGTATTCAGATGTGTTAATAAAAAATTACTAGAAAAAGCTGCACAAGGAACTCGGCAGATGCTATGCAGTTTAGGGTTCAGCCAGTTGGCAGTCCGTAATATTTAATAAAACAAGTTAATATACAAACAGGTTACATACAAAATATGTACCTACCAACTTAACCGGCGTTGACGGAAGGCAGATAAATACTACACCTTGGGTGGTGATATGTGACTAACTCCGGCAGTGGCCAGGTTTAATCTTAAACATTGCCAGTCCTAGACTTCTGATGACATTTCACTCCCCTCCAAGGCGCTGGCATTAAAAGTTTCTGTCCTAATCACAAAGACATTCCAATTACTCTGAAACATAGAAACAATGGGCAGAACCTTTGACTCACTTACACATGGACAACTGTATTAATAGGCTGCAAGGTTTAAAAACAGCTGCATAAAATCATTTATGTGCAAGAGACACAAAGAAATTCTGAGAAAATTTTCAAGTAACGGCCACCATTTAACTAGACCAAGAAAGTCTCCCATAATATTAAAGTTTAATATCTCTGAGTGCGTCGGTGAACAATTACGACTACTTACTCCATATCAGGTACACAAACAAGGGAACGGGGTCCACAACTTCACCGCTTTCCTTCAAATTTTGTTCCCAGCAGAGTCACAGATATTTTATCTCCAAGCTGCCCATGTCGGCAAAACGTCAAACCAGTTTCACACCACAACGTGTAACTCGTTCGGCATCCGTTGACACTCTTCTCCCCCGCGAATGACACGAGATCTCGAGGGTTACCCGTCGAAGGATAACAGCCAACTCGCTTCGCCTGCGAAGCCGCAAGATAAAACACGCGAAAAGGAATGATAGCTTACCTCAACCACAATCGATCTCACCGAAACATGAACAAAATAAGACTGGTGCCAGCTCCCCACGGCTCAGTCGTAGCCATCGAATTCAGTTGCCCCAGCTGCCACAACCAGGGTCCTGGGCACCTCGGTCGTTGCTTGCTACGTTGTCTGCCATGCTGGGCCTGTCGGTCGTTGCTCACGATGTCAGCTGCCCCATCTGCCTCTAGCTGGACGCTGAGCCTCTCGGCGTCGGTCACAATGCCTGCGGTCCCGGCTGCCACCACCAAGACACAGGCCGTCTTGGGTGTTTCTCATGATGTCGACTGTGTTGTCTACCATTGCAGAACGCTGGGACTCTCTCTCATTGCTCACGATGTTGACTGCCTCCGTTGTCATCACCAAGGCGTTGCGCTCCCTGTTCCTTGCTCATGATGTAAGCTGTTCAGACAGCCATCAACAGGACGTTGTGCTTCTTGGTAATTGCTAATGACACTAGTTGCTCAAGCTGCCAGTTGTCATCACCAAGGCGTTGCGCTCCCTGTTCCTTGCTCATGATGTAAGCTGTTCAGACAGCCATCAACAGGACGTTGTGCTTCTTGGTAATTGCTAATGACACTAGTTGCTCAAGCTGCCAGTTGCCACCACCATGACGCTGGGGCTCTAGGTTGTCATATGTGTCGTCGGCTGACCCAGCTGCCACTACCAAGACGTTGGGCCTCTGGGTTGTTGTTCAAGATGTCTGCTCTTCCATTGCCACCAGCAAGAAACTGTGCCTCTCGGTCAGTGCATTCATCATCAGCTGATCCAGCCGCTACCACCAAGACGTTCTACCTCTTAGTAGTTCCTCGCAATGTCAGCTGCCCTGGCTGCCACCACCATGGCGCTTGGCCTGTCGATTGTTGATTGCAACTGCAGCTACTCCACCTGCCACCACCTGGATGCTGCACCTATTGGTCATTTCTCGCAATGTTGCTTGCCCCAGCTGCCACCAGCAGGACTCTGGGCTCACGGTTGTTGTTAATGATGTTAGGTGAACTGGCTACCACCACCTGGACGCTGCACCTCTCAGTCATTGCTCACGACGTCTGCTACCCAAAGGTGTCACCCAATCGGCTGTTGCTCGCAAATTCGTCAGTACCAGCGACAACCACCATCAGGACGATGGGCCTCTTGTTCATTGCTCGCAATGTTAGCTGCCCTGGCTGCCACCACCAAGACATTGCAGTGGGTCTCTCAGTCTCTGCTTGTGAGGACGCCTCTCCTGGCTGCCACCACTAGGATGCTGAGCCTCTTACTAATTCCCCGCAATGTTAGCTGTCATGGCTGTCACCACTCCAGGACACTGGTCCACTCCATTTTTGCTCATGATGTCGCCTGTCCTGGCTGGCATCACCATGATGCTTCGCCTATTGGTCATTGGTTACGATGTCACCTGTCCAGGGTGTTACCACCAGGCTCTCTGAGTCATGGTCATGTTGTCGGTTAGCTCTGCTGTCACCCCTAGGACGCTGGGCCTCTCGATAGTTACTCGCTGGCTGGATAGTTAACACGGTATTCTGCACTGCATTAGCTTGCACTCCTCTCCACTCGTGGATCAATCTTGATCTATTCTTGCGTTTCGTATTCTCTCTCTTTTTGCGTGACGTCACTTTTGTGAATTTGGACTCAGACGTCACAGTACCAGTCGTCATGGTCGGCACCACACCTCCATTTTGCATATTATTAGTAAAACAGACGATATAAGTAGACATCATACCTAACCATCCGCTGACAAAAACGTTGTATCAGGTACGTATAATGGTACAGCTTGATCGTTTCAAACTTTTTTCCCGGAGTGAGCCACACAACGAATTTAAATATTTCAGTGAATTGGTTAAATTAACTTCCTGCAAGCTCTGAAGTAGAGAAGACAAAGTTCAAGCACTTGCACAACAGCAGTTTCTTAAAAGTTCTGTGGTTTCTCAAAGGTTGATATTTGTGGTATTATCTCCACTCTTACCCTTAAAGACCGATTACTGACTCACTTCGAACGTCAATATATCCATTATTCTCAACGAAGCTCAGTCATGAAAAAATCGATCTTCTCCTGAGTAATTCAGGTGTTGTTGCATCTGCAACTTTCACATAGACTTTCATTTTAAAAATGTTGATGATTTACACAATCACGTCCAATCACAGTCTATTTTTCACATCCACTGATGTGTTTCATTTGAATGTAGTCTTTACAATAACACGATGTTGATAATAATCAGTCAAGACAATAACTGAACCATTAGTCATTACATTTTCATGTACAACATTAACTGTTCAGTTTTTTTTGTTGCATGCAATTAAATGCATTTATTTCGTTTGAATCAGAGGGCGATAACATATGCTGGCATGATCTTCTACTGCGTGATGGGCTTCACCTGGTGGACTGCTGAGGTCAGATGTCTGCTCACTGCTGCCCTCGTCGTGTTACTGGCATCACCCATGAAATCAAACAGATCCAAAACAACTCATTTAAAACACAACTCCAATTGCACAAACTCACAAATAATATTGACAACAATCTTACTAAATGTATAATGTTTTGTTTGTAGAACGCACACCTCCAAACTGTGCACTAGAAGACGTAGTTTAACTGCCTTGACATGTAGTATGCTTACACTACATCATGTTATCGTTGTAAACATGTTGTTAATGAATCTCTCAGTTAAACTATCTCATTTACAGATGAATATTCTTTTATGAAAAAATTGTATTTCTGTTGAAATCTCTTAATTGTTCATATAAGTCAACTGTTCATATGCAATATTGTAAAGTTGCAGGCAAGTAATTAGGTACTTATCGTAAGTCTTGACCTCTTTTTCTTTCCTAAGGAATGTGTTTCGTCTTTTCTAGGTTGCCGTAATCTTTATGGGTTCTATCATGGTTTTCATCTCGATAAATCTTTTAAATCTGAAAGAATGTCACATTTTTATTTGGTAGGGAGAAGGACTGGCAGACAACATTGCACAAAATATACAAAAAGGTTTGTACTGACTATCTAGGTATGGATATTCTTGTCAGCAAGAACTGAAAATGTTAACTAGTATGTCTGTTAACAATTTGTTAAGCACATTACTCTAGTTTCAAGTTGAATGCACAACATCTGTAGTTATATGACAAAGGACATTTATATATACATGGAACAAAACAGATAAAAATTTATACAGTAAGTTATTGTAATGTAAGTATTTTTGCCCCTCTGACATGTACCACAAGTGTGGCTTTATAAAAACGTAAAAGACGCTATCAGTTTCTCTCTACTTTTTACGCTTCTAATTTTCAAAATAATGAAAAGAATATTTTTCGTTACGTATTGTGCCTAGAGCCTATTTTATTTCTTTCAAGAACATATAATCAGAGGTTCATAAAAAAATTTGCTTAATCACCCAATCTATACAGAATGAAAATACTATAAACAGAATAATGTTATATCTAGTGTCAAAAAATTTCCTTATTTTCACTTATAATCTTAATTCTTTTCAATACTAGTACTTTCTTACTATGTTTAATGTTAAATCAATTCCTCATAGTAACGTTTTTCTTTCTGAACTTATGATGCATATGTTCTAAATTTTTAGACAATATCTTTACATAATCTGTTCTTTTTCACAGTTTCTCAAAACGTAATTTCAAAATCGTGTACTTGGCAATAAACATCATGCTGACACAGAAATACATAATAAAATGATTTATTAATAAATATTTAAGAAAGCCATTGGTGGAATCATTATAATGATGTGATGTAACAACAGAACATAGAGAACTGACAATGTTGATTTTACTAAAATACTGAGAAGCAAAGAAAACTGGAGAAGATATAAGCTGCAAAGAATATTTCAAACAAAGATCCAAAAAATACTGAAGCAAGCATTTGACTTGAAATTTGTAAATAATCTTACTAGTGTATAATTATTTTGATCCTCTTACAATCTAAGATGGCTCAGTTAGAAATAAAAAAGTGATTTAGGAGGAGGAAAAATAAAGTTACCGAGTGGGGGCAGGCACTATTCATCAAACAGCATAGTAACAACAGAATAATGATTCCTCTATCTATGCCGGCCGGAGTGGCCGAGCGGTTCTAGGCGCTACAGTCTGGAACCGCGCGGCCGTTACGGTCGCAGGTTCGAGTCCTGCCTTGGGCATGGATGTGTGTGATGTCCTTAGGTTAGTTAGGTTTAAGTAGTTCTAAGTTCTAGGGGACTGATGACCTCAGCAGTTAAGTCCTATGGTGCTCAGAGGCATTTGAACCATTTTGAGCCTCTATCTACATTAACTCAAGGTAGCTCAAGTTATAACACTTCCTTCATTTTCGAAATGCGTTGATTTTCTGAATTCTCTACCCCTTGACAATAGGATAAAAACGTACTAACTTCTTTTCTTTTTCATTCCAACAGTATTAGAAACCTATGTTTTTCAGTTTTATAACGTTATAAAATAAAAAAAATAACTATCAGCTCTACACCAGAGCGCAGGGTACAGTGGTACTGTAAGAGTGACATCCGGTAACCTTGCAATGCACTATGGGCTACCATTGTTCATATAATTTGAATCTACATTAACCTTTAGCACATCTAGTTAATAATAGCTTAAATTAACCTTTTTGTGTCTGCTTCACTTTTTTGCCACAATAAGCTGTTAACAATGTTGCTGACAGTGGCACGAAAATATTTTTTTTGGCAGTGTTCATTGCATTTTTTTCTAATACTTATACCAGAGAACTATAAAACGAAGGAAGCTAGATGACCACGTTGATGATGAGACCGTTAGGTAGTGAGTGAAATCTCCGATTTGGCACCAAAAGGTGTCTTATTAGCTTTCTAATTCCCAGAAAATATGAAAGTAGCAAGTGCACTATTTTAATGCTCTTACGGACGTAAGTAGATTACAATTTACCGAAACATCTCAAGTGAAAGACAAAACTAAAGCAAACCACCTTTCCATACACTCCTACTTCCTAAAGGAACGCATACAAATAAATTTTGGCAATCAGATAAATATGTTCATACTACCGCAGAAAATGTTATTTGTTTAGGAAGCTCTTTTTACCAATACAGCCTATTGTCGCACCAAATATTGGGCAGCATTGACTGTGGGCAGTTCGTATCTTGTATTGGAGAGAGAAAGTCGTTGACAAACTGTTACGTAGCAAGCTGGTCACATTACTAGGAGGTGTAGACATATTTGCATGTTGGACACCGAGAGCAGCTATAGGTAATTGTTTCAGGAACTTATAAACATTTAATCTGTCGGTAAACGTTTGCACATCTGCTGTTACAATGATTGTAAAGCTACGCACCAGTAGAAGTTAAGCTTGTAAAAAGCTTTCCCAGTACTTTTCGAATTAACAATAACGGTGCGTTTCCAGATTTGGTTGATACCTGACATCATTTAGCGTAGGTCATTGTTGTGTAGACTAAAATCTTAAGGCTGTTTAAAGTGAATGTATTATTAGAAAGTAAACTGTAATATAATTAATGTTCCGCCAGATAATTTCAAATCAGAATAGATTATAAATCGAACTCATCTCTGATGCCATAATAGTGTTTTGTTAGGAGATAATAATATAGGAGGCAAGAATTACTTAAATAAATTTACTCCAACTGAATTCAAATATTTATTTACAACTTCTTATTAAATATGCAGTATTTAGCCACGCGTAATATTTACGTCTTTTTTGGTTTGGTGCGATCCATTTCGGCGTTGTTACGGTACTGTCCTGCTCATTAACATGTTTTTTCTATATGATTTTAAAGTTATTGTAAAAGTTGAAATAATTATTCTTATTAAAGCGGTTATCGAATATTTTTCCATAAACAGTATTGTGGAAAAGCTTTTTTTTCATTCTTCATAGGCAGGGGAGGGGGGGGGGGGAGGGGGCACGATTCTGGTAAACACAAGCGCACTAATTTTACTAATTCGAGCAATTCTAAAATTGGGTTTAATATTTGCAAAGTTAACACAATGGTTTAATAAAATTTGTCTAGAATGTGGTCATTGTACACTATTCGCAGTTCATTCTGGTTACTTTATAATCAGTACTAAAGTAAACAATAATTTGAGAAAAATTATTGTCTTTTGAACTGGCAACCATTTTTATTTGTTTGAGTATTATTTATATGATAGGAGCTTTTGTCGTTTTCTTCCATAGTTCCTTTCTGTGTGACTGTATATTTAAATAATTCTTTTCAATGTCTATTTTAGACAGAAAGAGGAAAACAATCTGAGAAACTCGTGTGAAAAATTTTCCCATCCGACCTCGTTTAATTAATTCATAGTCGATCGAGTTAATTAACTGATATTTTATGCCACACAAGCGGTGGAATATAGGTAGGAGATTCGAAGTTTATGGCAAATATCTCATAATATGGTTAGCTGCCTGATAAATAGATGAAGCTGCGAACATCAACCGCCATACAAAACTAAAGACGAAAGACTGAAGTATAATTTTAGAGGATGCAATATTATTGAAGCTGCACACTGACGTTAAGGAAAAATAACAGCTGTATTGTACAATATAAGTTTTCCCGAGATACCCTACTCGATAAGTGTGCCTGCGATAAGCTATCTGATGTACCGTTTGAGTTAGCATTTGAATAACATACGTAAATGTGTAATTCCATGTAATAAAGCTGCACGTGTTTCAGTATCTAGTGACACCAACCGTGATGTAACTTTAAATCTAACAGAACTGTAAAGTTGACTGATTGGTTTCGAAGGAAATCCAGTCTAAAAAAAAGCTTAAAAACAGTTTTGACCTGTCTCAAGGGTGAACTGGTATACCTTCTGTGACCGTTACAGTACGAACATTGAAACGAAAAGGTAGGCGTATTGTAAATTTCATTTTCAAGTTCGTATTTCCTTTCGAAACCTCTAACACCATTTTGCAGAGCAGCTAGACAAGCACAGGTCTCTAGTTACATAAGTGCCAGTGACGTAGGGCGTAGGAAGCGGCGCACAAGTCAATCTGCACGCTTATATGGCTTAAAAGGATAGGTGCGCTTGGAGGGAAGCAGAGGAGGTAGGCATAGGCGTAATGGTTCTTAGGGCTGAGCAGATTGCTGCTCGTTCTGGCGTTTAATTCTGTTACACGCCGTCTCGAACAGCAGCGGCTATACTGGGTCACTGCCATCATGTGGGTGGCAATATCGAGGATCCGGTTAGCCCGGTAGCCACGTCATATTATTATGAGTCAGAGCCATGAACCTCTGACAAAGACGCAGTTGAAATTCAGGTTTTTAAGCAAACACTTGCTAGAATAACAGACAAATCAATCTTTTCTATCAATATCTATATTGGTGGTTGTTGTAGTTTTTGTGGTCTTCAGTCTGTACACTGCTTTGATGCAGTTCTCCGTGCTACTATATCCCGTGCAAGGTTCTTCATCTCCGAGTAACTACTGCAACCTACATCCCTCTGAATCTGCTAACTGTACTCATCTCTTTGTCTCTCTCTACGATTTTTGCCCCACACACTTCCATCCAATACTAAATTTGCGATATCTTGATATCTCAGAATGTATGCCACCAACACATCCCTTCTTTTGGTCCGGTTGTACCGCAAACTTCTCTTCTCCCCAATTCTATTCAGTACCACCTCATTAGTTACGTGATCTATTCACCTAATCGTCAGCACCACACTTCAAAAGCCTCTAAACTGTTTATAGCCCGTGTTGCACTTCCATACATGGCTAAAATTCATACAAATACTTCCATACATGGCTAAAATCCATACAAATACTTTCAGAAAGGGCTTCCTGACACTTAAATCTATACTCGACGTTAACAAATTTCTCTTCTTCAGACACACTTTTTTTGCCATTGCCAGACTGCATTTTATATCATTCCTACTTCGATCATGAGATATTTTGCTTCTCATATAGCAAAACTCATTTATTCTTTAAGTGTCTCTTTTCCTAATTTAATTCCCTCAGCATCACCTGAAAAAATTCGTTTACATTCCATTAATCCTCATTTTGCTTTGTTGATGTTCATACTATATCCTCCTCTCAAGATACTGTCCGTTCCGTTCAACTACTCTTCCAAGTCCTTTGCTGTTTCTACCAATATTGCAATGTCGTCGGCAAACCTCAAAGTTTATATTTCTTCTCCCTTGAATTTTATTCCTACTCCAAATATTTCTTTTGTTACTTTTGCTGCTTGCTTTATATGCAGACTGAATAAGACTGAGGATAGGCTACAAACCTGTCTCACTCCCTTCTCAGCCACTGCTTCCCTTTCGTGCGCCTCGACTCTTATAACTACCGTGGTTGTTATCTTGTCAAAAATTTGTAATGAAACGGTGTTAACTTCCATGCACGTAGTGTGATGTCGAGATCTGACATGCTTAACTAGTAATTCTGTTAAAGTTTATTCAGAATGGAAAAAGCACTTCTATTTTATTTTTCGATAATCAGGAACGTAAAACAAATCACTTCTGTAAGGACTAAGTTCCTCCTTAACTTAATATTATTTATTATTCCAAAAATTCTACCATAGAAAGAAGGAAGCCATTAAGAGAGAAGATGCTAAACTTTTGCCCTTGTCGTTCTGTTTGGTGAACGCCTTTCTACAAGTGAAAATGAGTCGTAGGCAGACCCGGCAGACAGTCTTGAATAGGGGTAACAGGTAGACTTGTCGTGTTCCGTTTCATGGATACACTGTACGTGGAAAAAAGTTGGAAGTGGCCAGCCAGTACTGATAGTGAGAGATCATGTTTTGCTGTATTCCTCTAGAAATTACTATTTTGCGCTGACATATGAACATATTATTGGAAGAGTACATTTATTAATACTTCTGATATAAGGCTGCACGACTTCGCTTCAAGCAGACATACCAAGGTCAGGTATTACGACGTTTCTGGCCCATCACTCCAATGAGAGACGTAAAGAATTTGCTGAAGTTTTTTTGACACCACATTCACATAGGCGTCGCCGACCGCGTCGCCGTATTCTGCCTGCTTACATATCCCTGTATTTGAATTCGGATGCCTAAACCGTTACTTTGGCGCTTCAGTGTAAATAGTTTACCGTTGTTCGTTCGTATGTTGGCTGCAAACAAATTCATCTAGCAGGTTATTTATTCACATAAAAAAGCACAAACTCGCGACAGCAGTTAATACTATAAACTTCAATCTAATTTTACCAACAGCAGCTATTGCCTGCAGGGGGAGCGACTGTTAAAGCAAAGTTTTCGAAAACAGCCACAAATCGCACTTTGTATATTTTATTGACCGGTTTCGTTCTTCAAATAAACAAGGGCATCATCAGAATATACAGTTTAAAGTTGGCTGACAGAGTTAAAGACTGCCTTTTAAACCGGCTGACAGCTCTGAAGATTAATCTGGCTGTAGTATCGTACTTAAACTTTAAAGGGCGTTTAAAGTATAGAAGGAAACGATGACATTGACAGTTATTTTATTAGTACTCACTGGTCCTGATCTAAGTATCGTGATAGTAGCAGTTTTGCTTTCTCGCGTGCTCAGAGCTAGAGAAACCAAATGTGGCGAGAATCGGTTGCTTGATCGTCCAGTACCAAGTGCGTCCCACTAAAATAACTGTTTCATCTTTGGCGCGGTCAGTATTTTAATTTTGTCGATTTGTAAATCGACTATGTGAAGGAAAGTTTGAGAAATTCATCGGTTAATGCCCACAGTTCTGTAAATAACGAAAAGGGCTGTCCTCATCATGTTTGGTCATCCAAAAATATTGGTGCTACTGAGACGTACTCAATTCTGGAGCCATCCATGGACAGTCTGTACCAGTCACGACGTATGATCCAATTTGGCAGCGCAGATACACCCTGTCCACTCGTCGATGCTTTAGTTATTTACCCAACATGTACAACACAGTAAACTTCTCAAGAGAAATTGCTATATACACTGTCCATCCAGAACATTGCGAACAACTAACGAATAGCTGCTAAATTCACCTTTGGCACGAATAACAGGGGGGACGCGTTATGGCATGAAAGCCATGAGGCACTGGTAGGTCGTTGGAGGGAGTGGGCAGAAAATCTGCACAAAAGTCGCCTAATTCCCGTAAATTCCGGAGAGGGGACGGTGAGATATGACGCCACATTCAAACACATATCAGACATGTTCGACCGCCTTCAGATCTGGAGAGCTGGGGAGACCAACACATCAATTAGAACTCGCCACTGCGTTCCTCGAACCACTCCATCGCACTCATGGCCTTGTGACATGGCGCATTCTCTTGTTAGAAAACGCCACTCGGGAAACATGATGGACATGGAGGGGTGCACGTAGTCTGCAACAGAGTACGATACTCCTGGGCCGTCATGGTGCGTTGCACGAGCTCCACTGGGCCCATGTGTGCTCATGTAAATGTTTTCCAGAGCATAATGGAGCCACCGCCAGCTTTTCTCCATCCCACAGTGCAGGTATCAAGGGGCTGTTCCCCTGGAAGACGTCGGATTCGCGCCCTACCGTCGGTTTGATGCGCCAACGTCCAGCGCCGATGGTCGCGTGCCTACTTCGTTCGTAGTTGCCGATGTCGTCATTTTAGCATTGGCACATGCGTGGGTCGTCGGCTGCGGAGGCCCGTCGTTAGGAGTGTTCACTGCACTGTGTGTTCAGACAGACCTGTATTCTGTCCAGCATTAAATTCCTATGTTATTTACTCCACAATTCGCGACCTGTCCTGTTTTACCAATCTGCCCAGCCTACGACTTCCGACATCTGTAACGAGGGGTTGCCGCCCAATACCACGACGTCTGGACGTGGTTTCACCTCGGTTTCGCCATATGGTGAAGGCGTTCACCAAAGCACTCTCCAACACCCGACATGTCATACAGTTTCTAAAATCCTGGTGTCGAGCCTCCAGGTCATCAAAATCTGCCCTCGGTGAAACTCAGATAGATCGCATGCTTTCCACATTTCACACACGGACAGCACTCGCACTGGTACTGTACTCACCGTGCGTACATTATGTGGTCAAAAGTATCCGGACACATGGCTGAAAATGACTTACAAGCTCGTGGCGTCCTACAACGGTAATGGTGGAATTCAATATGGTGCTGGCCCGCCCTTAGCCTTGATGACAGCTTCCACTCTCGCAGGCATCGTTCAATCAGGTGCTGGAAGGTTTCTTGGGGAATGGCAGCTCATTCTTCACAGAGTGCTGCACTGCGAAGAGGTCTCGATATCGGTCGGTGATGCCTGGCACGAAGTCGGTGTTCTAAAACATCCCAAAGGTGTTCTATAGGATTCAGCATAGTATTCTGTGCAGATCAGTCCGTTACAGGGATGTTATTTTCGTGTAAACACTCCGCCACAGACCGTGCATTATGAACAGGTGCTCGATCGTGTTGGAAGATGCAGTTGCAGACCCCGAATTGCTCTTCAACAGAGGGAAGCAAGAAGGTGCCTAAAACATCAATGTAGGCCTGTGCTGTGATAGTGTCACGCAAAACAACAAGGGGTGCAAGCCACCTCCATGAAAAACTCTAACACACCATAACACCTCCGCCTCTGAATTTTACTGTTGGCACTACACCCGCTGACAGATGACGTTCACCGGGCATTCGCCATACCGATACCCTATCATCGGATCGCCACATTCTGTACCGTGATTCGTCAATCCATACAACGGTTTTCCACTTTTCAGTCGTCCGTCCGCAGCTCGTGGTCGTGCGGTAGCGTTCTCGCTTCCCGCGCCCTCGTTCCCGGATTCGATTCCCGGGGGGGTCAGGGATTTTCTCTGTCTCGTGATGACTGGGTGTTGTGTGCTGTCCTTAGGTTAGTTAAGTTTAAGTAGTTCTAAGTTCTAGGGGACTGATGACCATAGATGTTAAGTCCCATAGTGCTCAGAGCCATTTTTTGGTTCAGTCATCCAGTGTTTATGCTCCTTACACCAAGCGAGACGTCGTTTGGCATTTACCGGCGTGATGTGTGGCATATGAGCAGCAGCTCGACCATTAAATCCAAGTTCTCTCACCTGCCGCCTAACTTTCATAGTAGTTTCTGTGGATCATGATGCAGATTGGGTTTCCTGTGTGATTGTGTGGATAGATGTCTGCCTATTGCACATTACGACTCTTTTCAACAGTCGGCGGTCTCTAGCAGTGAACAGACGAGGTCGGCCTGGACGCTTTTGTGTTGTACCTGTCCCTTCACGTTTCCACTTCACTATTACATCGGAAGCAGTGGACTTAGGGATGTTTAGGAGTTTGGAAATCTCGCGTACAGACGTATGACACAAGTGACACCGAACCATATGACCACGTTCGAAGTCCGTGGATTCTGCGTCCCATTCTGCTCTCTCGCGATATCTAATGACTACTGAGGTCGATGATATGGAGTACCTGGCAGTAGGAGGAAATACAATGCACCTAATATGAAAAACGTGTGTTTTGGGGAGCGGGATCAGGATACTTTTTGATTACATAGTGCATGTCTAACAAGCAATCATTCCTCGCCAGGTGACTCTGCTATCCCCTCACGGGTTTATATCTATTTTGGGCCAATGGTCATAGTGATCTGGCTGATCAGTGTATATACTTAATGTCCTGCGTGAGGGGATGTTGACACCGTGCTATCTGACTATAGGATATTGCTAGTAGGTATTTAGCTCGGCTGCCAGATGGTATTACTCGGACACTACATTTATTCCTTTCTCGGCTAACCCAGTTACCACAACGTGGTCATCTCGTTGAAGGTAATTCAATCCACGGTCATGGTCCTTGGCAGATATCACAATGTCTTCGGCATAGCTTCTGATCTTTTCGAAATGTATGGAACAGCTAACTAGAGATGAAATATCAATGTTAAAATCATAATTAGCGCGATAGCTCTTGTACACATTGTCATCCATATTCCAAACTTCCAACTGTTGTAGTAGTTCAAAACGAATGTTTTTTTTTCAGTAGTAAGTCAGTGTCTGGCGCTTTTCTTTATCGTTACAGCGCGATGCGTGCTACAGACAACAGATATCCAAAATATCAAGCGAATGTACTTTAATTAACGCTCAGGTTGTACTGTTACGCAGACAGGCAATTGAACAATAAAGTGCCAGGTAATATTGCTGGTTATGAATAAGCAATCAGGCTTGTTATGCAGCAACAAGCACAAAATGTTCTTTGAGATGTTTGTTACGTTAGCGTAGCTGACACTTTGATCTACAATGATACTGTTGCCGTAGACACTAACAGGGTCGGCATACCATGACCCAATTCCAGCTGCTACCACTTCTAATCTACGTGTTTGGGCATTCCCCCCGCCTCCCTCCTCACTTCCTTTCCATTTGAGTACTGTACCATTCTACATCTTGATATCAATCTTATAAACACCTATATTTACGAAATATTGGTTCAGCTGCTTGAGTCCGAATGTTTACACTTGCAAATAATAATCAGGAGGAAGGAGGTTCCAGGAACGCTGCTCGCTCGCGACTACATGCGATTTAGAATTTGTAAGAGGTTTTCCATCAGTATACAGGTTGGTCCATTGACAGTCACCGGGCCAAATATCTCACGAAATAAGCATCAAATGAAAAAAAAATAACTACAAAGAACGAAACTCGTCTAGCTTGAAGGGGAAAACCAGATGACGCTATGGTTGGCCATATAGATGGCGCTGTCATAGGTCAAACGGATATCATCTGCGTATTTTAAAATAGGAAGCCCCATTTTTAATTACGTATTCGTGTAGTAAGTAAAGAAATATGAATGTTTTCGCTGGACCACTTTTTTCGTTCTGTGATAGATGGCGCTGTAATAGTCACAAATGTGTAAGTACGTGGTTTTTGTTGTTGTGGACTTCAGTCCTGAGGCTGGTTTGCTGCAGCTCTCCATGCTACTCTGTCCTGTGCAAGCATCTTCTACATCTACATCTACATCTACATCCATACTCCGCAAGCCACCTGACGGTGTGTGGCGGAGGGTACCCTGAGTACCTCTATCGGTTCTCCCTTCTATTCCAGTCTCGTATTGTACGTGGAAAGAAGGATTGTCGGTATGCTTCTGTGTGGGCTCTAATCTCTCTGATTTTATCCTCATGGTCTCTTCGCGAGATATACGTAGGAGGGAGCAATGTACTGCTTGACTCTTCGGTGAAGGTATGTTCTCGAAACTTTAACAAAAGCCCGTACCGAGCTACTGAGCGTCTCTCCTGCAGAGTCTTCCACTGGAGTTTATGTATCATCTCCGTAACGCTTTCGCGATTACTAAATGATCCTGTAACGAAGCGCGCTGCTCTCCGTTGGATCTTATCTATCTCTTCTATCAACCCTACCTGGTGCAGATCACACACTGCTTAGCAGTATTCAAGCAGTGGGCGAACAAGCGTACTGTAACCTACTTCTTTTGTTGTCTGATTGCATTTCCTTAGGATTCTTCCTATGAATCTCAGTCTGGCATCTGCTTTACCGACGATCAACTTTATATGATCATTCCATTTTAAATCACTCCTAATGCGTACTCCCAGATAATTTATGGAATTAACTCCTTCCAGTAACAACTGAAACCTACATCCTTCTGAATCTGCTTAGTGTATTCATCTCTTGGTCTCCCTCTACGATTTTTACCCTCCACAATTTCCTCCAACACTAAATTGGTGATCCCTTGATGCCTCAGAACACGTCCTACCAACCGATCCCTTCTTCTGATCAGGTTGTGCCACAAACGTCTCTTCTCCCCAATCCTATTCAATACTTCCTCATTAGTTATGTGATATACCCATCTATTCTTCAGCATTCTTCTGCAGCACAACATTTCAAAAGATTCTATTCTCTTCATGTCCAAACTAGTTATCGTCCATGTTTCACTTCCATACATGGCTACACTCCATACAAATACTTTCAGAAACGTACGTGGTATCACGTAACATTCCGCCAGTGCGGACGGTGTTTGCTTCGTGATACATTACCCGCGTTAAAATGAACCGTTTACCAATCTCGGAAAAGGTCAATATCGTGTTGATGTTCGGCTATTGTGATCAAAATGCCCTACGGGCGTGTGCTATGTATGCTGATCGCTATCCTGGATGACATCATCCAAGTGTCCGGACCGTTCGCCGGATAGTTACATTATTTAAGGAAACAGGAAGTGTTCAGCCACATGTGAAAAGTCAACCACGACCTGTAACAAATGATGATACCCACGTAGGTGTTTTAGCTCCTGTCACGGCTAATCCGCACATGAGTAGCAGACAAATAGCGCGATAATCGGGAATCTCAAATAAGTCGGTGTTGAGAGTGCTACATCAACATCGATTGCACCTGTACCATATTTCTATGCACCATGCATTGCATGGCGACGACTTTGAACGTCGTGTATAGTTCTGCCACTGGGCACAAGAAAAATTACGGGCCGATGACAGATTTTTTTACATGCGTTCTATTTAGCGACGAAGTGTCGTTCACCATCAGCGGTAACGTAAACCGGCATAATGTGCACTATTGGGCAACGGAAAATCCACGATGGCTGCGACAAGTGAAACATCAGCGACCTTGGCGGGTTAATGTATGGTACGGCACTATGGGAGGAAGGATAATTGGACCCCATTTTATCGATGGCAATCTAAATGGTGCAATGTGTACTGATTTCCTACGTAATGTTCTACAGATGTTACTACAAGATGTTTCACTGCACAACAGAATGGCGATGAACTTCCAACATGATGGATGACCGGCACATAGCTCGCGTGTGGTTGAAGCGATGTTGAATAGCATATTTCATGACAGGTAGATGTTACTACAAGATGTTTCACTGCATAACAGAATGGCGATGAACTTCCAACATGATGGATGACAGGCACATAGCTCGCGTGTGGTTGAAGCGATATTGAATAGCATATTTCATGACAGGTGGATTGGTCGTCGAAGCACCATGGCTCGCACGTTCACCACATCTGACGTCCCCGGGTTTCTTTCTGTGGGGAAAGTTGAAGGATATTTGCTATCGTGATCCATCGTCAACGCCTGGCATCATGCATCAGCCCATTGTCAGTGCATCTGCGAACATTACGGAAGGTGAACTACTCGCTGTTGAGGGGAATGTAATTACACATATTGCCAAATGCAGTGAGGTTGACGGACATCATTTTGAGCATTTATTGCATTAATGTGGTATTTACAGGTAATCACGCTGTAAAAGCATGCGTTCTCAGAAAAGATAATTTCACAAAGGTACATGTATGACAATGGAACAACCGAAATAAAATGTTCAAACTTACCTACGTTCTGTATTTTAATTTAAAAAACCTACCTGTTACCAACTGTTCGTCTAAAATTGTGAGCTATGTGTTTAAGACTATTACAGCGCCATCTATCACAAAGCGAAGAAAGTGGTTCAACTAAAACATTCATATTTCTTTGCGTAATACAGGAATATGTAATAAAAAAGGGAGTTCCTGTTAAAAAAAAAAAACAGTTGATATCCATTTGATGTATGGCAGCGCCATCTAGCGGGCCAAACATAGCGCCATCTCGTTTCCCCCTTAAAGCTAGACAAGTTTCGATCTTTGTAGTTTTTTTCGTTTGATGCTTATTTCGTGATATATTTGGGCCGGTCACGATCAATGGACCACCCTGTATATGTACGATATGATGACGAGAAGTGGACAATGATAAATTCCTGATATTACTGGTTGATAATAAGTTCAGCTGGGAGGAGCACACCACAGAACAGTTGAAGCGTCTAAAGAAATCTCTATTTTCTGTGTTAATGTCGTCAGACAGCGGATATATGAAACTGAAGACGCTGGCATACTATGCTTACTTACATTACAAAAGGTCATATGGTATTTATTTTGAGGGTAGCGCATCAAGCCAGGCTAAAGGTTTCCCTGTACAAGAACGTGTACAAAAATTTGTTTGTGGCGTGAACTCAAGACAATGCTGCTGAGGCCTTTATAGGGAAATAGGGATATTAACTACTGCTTCTCAATATATTTTTAAAAATATATATCTTTGTGTAGCCAAGAACTCAAATCATGGTATCAGTACTTGAAATAAGAATAATCTTCACAACGATTTAAAGTCTCTTATTTTGGTCCAGAAAAGTGTCCATTATTCAGGAGCACTCATTTTCAGTAATTTGGCAGCAGGTATAAAAAGTTTAAGCGCCAATAAAGTTCAATTTAACTTCCTCAATTCCATTGATAAATGTCTTAGTAGTAACAACTGATGTGTGTGTGTGTGTGTGTGTGTGTGTGTGTGTGTGTGTGTGTGTGTATGTGTGTGTGTGTCTGTGTGTGTGTGTATGTTTTGCTAATCATACAGAATAATGCGAATATTAGTACAATCTGACTTCTGCACAAATTCAGCGCAGTAATGTGATCATTCTAAATAAGTTGGTAAAATGATTCTTCAATACAATGTTTATTATCTCATGAATGAAAATATGTTTAGCATTTTTTGAATCATTCCACATCCATGACAATTATTCCATTTGGAATCTGCGGAAGGTGCCTTAGCATACTTGTATTCGTTTTCCATTGTAAATATTTATTCTGTATTCTTGTTCATCTGAGATGTTCTACATCATGGGGGATCTCCTCACTGTCTGTCAGTTGGAACGAAAATTATATCTAATCTAATCTAATGTCATCCACAGTATGCACTCTACTGCCACTAAAACTAAACACCAGGAAGCATAGGCAATAACTTAAACTCATTTATTGTGCGTGTACAGTACAATAGGAAGAATAAATGACTTAATTTGTAGCTGTTTTATGAGTATACAGGGTGGGAAATTTATTACACGGACCTTCTTCCTCTGGCAGCCACAATCCTTCTGCGGCTGCAACGGCATCGAGGCATATGGAACTTGGGTGAAGTCTTAGTTCCATGATAATCTACGCCACAGTTCATCAATGACAGGCTGCTCTCGGTATCCAACGCCAGATATTTTTATTGCTGGTATACAGGTGTTGGACAAAAATATGGGAAGACCCGAACAGCACCTGTTGGATGCCTTCAACACGATGCAAATGTCAGTCGTGGTCAGTGTTCTTTGTAATTGTAAGTCGTTATGACGAAGCTGAGTGCTTACAAACGAAACGAGGGAAAATTGTTGGTGCTCGTATTGTGGGTGCTTCCGTGACCAAGGTAGTCGAAGTTTTAGGTGTTTCAAGAGAAACCGTATCGAAGATTTATACCGCATACAGGAAGAGAGGAAAATCTCATTCGCAGACGAAAGTGTGTGTTGCGTAATCGTGAAAGACGGCCGTTGAAGATGATTGAGACGAAAAATAAGAGGACGAAATCTGCAAAAAACACTGCTGAACTGAATGGCGGACTCACGGACGGTGTAAACTCAAAACAAGAAGAAGGAAGCTCCATAAGCTGAGAAGTGCAGGTCGAGTGATTAGAAAATCACACATCACTGATACAAATGCCCGTAACGGGAAAACGTGGTCCGAAGCCGTAGATGGTTCAAGTGGCTCTGAGCACTATGGGACTTATCATCTGAGATCATCCCCTATACTTAGAACTACTTAAACCTAACTAACCTAACGACATCACACACATCCATGCCAGAGGCAGGATTCGAACCTGTGACCGTAGCAGCAGCGCAGTTCCAGACTGAAGCACCTAGAACCGCTTGGCCAGAAGCTGTAGAACCTGTACTATGGAGCAATGGAAGAAAGTCCTTTGGTCAGATGAGTCTTTTTGGACAGTGTTTCGAACATCTGGTTGAGTTTACGTCCTAAGATTGAAACATGGTAGGATTTCGGTGGTGGTTGGACAGCAATATTACATGAGGCCTGTGGTTACTCTTCTAGGTCACCTAACTGCCATGTATTGTGTGACCATTTTGTCCGATCAGGTCCATACAATGGTACAATGTTCGTTCCCCAGTGGTGATTTTGTGTTCCAAGACGACATGGCCCTTGTTCACACAGCTCGCGATCTCCAGGACTGGTTTTGTGAGCACGATGATGAATTGTCGAATCTTCCGAGGCGACAACAGTCGCCAGATCTCACTACTATTGAGCGTTTATGGTCTACTTTGATGAGAAGTTCGCTTAATCGTTATCTACCTCCATCAATCTCACCTCGACTTGTCTCTATTTTACTGGAAGAACGATATAAGATGCCCTTTAAAACCATGAAGAACTTGCATTTATTCATTCCGAGATGACTGAAAGCTGCTTTGAATACGAACGTTTCATCCATACCGCATTAAGCACGGTAACCTGTTGTCTTTTTGGCGTTTCCACATTTTTGTCCTTCCTCTGTACCTGGAGGACGCGTCTATTAGGACAACATTCTAATTCTTGTAATCAAAAAGTAAATTTTTTGATTAAGTTCCCATATAATTGGCTCAAATTTCACCCATGGGATGTATTACCGAGCACAAGGCTTATTATTTCAAAAGTAATTTCCATAACTGTTAATACATTTATGCCACTGTGAGACAAGACTGTCTGTGCCTTCATGGAAAATTGTATGCGTATGCCCTACGAAACCATGGTTGTACCTTCACATGCACCCTTTCGTTTGAAGCAAGCCGACGGCTTCGAATGTCTTTCTTCAGTGCTCCAAAAATATTTAAATCGCATGGTGACATGTAGCCTCTGTACGTAGGATGTTTCAGAGCTTACCAGAAAAATTCTGTGGTAGTCTAAACATAAAAGGGCTTGCGTGAACCTCTTAAAAAAAGGATAAAAGTACTGACTGTAGAAACGGGAAATATAATATCTGTTACAAAACAGCACGAAACTTGCTGAGCCTACTGATACTTCGAAGAGCTCGGTGTATTAAGTTGCTAATCACTTCGGTTGTGAATTTTTCATTCGGAGCTAACGAACGCCCGGTCAGCTACAGATGATAATCTTTTGTCTCGTAACTCCCTGGGCCCAGAACTGGCTGCCACGCTACATCGACGTTCACCTTGAGGAACATTCCTTGTGAGGTTGCTCTGTGGCAGATAGGGCGGAATAACCAAACTCATAAACGGGAGCGTCAGTAATTTCTTGGGCGGGATATTACAGTCCTTTATAAGAAGAGCGTTCCTCCCAGCGCATAACAGCTAGACGGAGGTGTGAATGGCTCCCAGTATGAGCGCTCGATTGGGGCAATTATATCAACAGCGATCGACGAGAATCACGAGAGGGATGTCCCAGGCAGGAACCAACACTTCCGAGCCGGCCACTGAGCCGTCATTATCCTCCTGAATAGAGTGCGAGGGAAAGCTTTAACACTAATCAGGCGGACGGCAGTTAACTGAGCTACTGTGTTTACCTCGGGCAGATACTACACTACATCACGATTTCACTGATAGACTTCCCAGACAGCTCTCCACGTTCCTAAGGTGGTGTGAGATGTGGTCTTTCGGTTGCTGTCAGTACTTCATGGATAGTTTTTCTCAACTAAAGTTTATCAAGAGGACAGTAAATACTGTGACGGAAAAATTAATTAATGTTGAGTAATGAAATTTAGGGGCTACATTTGTCTAGGTAACACATTTAAGCGAGTATCATTGCAAGATCACCGGTTAAGGTAAGTACGAGGTGAGCCATGGCAAACTTGAACTGGCACGTTAATAATAGACGTAACAGCCAGAATGGTGAATGTGAGCGTGGAAACTTGCATGCACTGAGTTGTACAGTCGTGGACAAAACGAGCGAGACCCCTGGCCTTTTCGCTATGCTGATCCGCACAGCCTTGAAGTCTGCTACATAGCATAACAGGCGACGAAGTGCTACCAACATACTATGCGCAGACGTGTAATTGAAAGACTTTCCGAACTTTGTCAGACTGTTTTCAGTCAAGTGTAAGACTATATTAACGCTGAATAGTGTGTTAAACACAACACGTAAATATAAAATATAAATGAAATACGAAACTCTAACTAGTATGAACTGTACAAATAAAAATGAATTCCAGCTTATCGAGGTAACATAACTGTTTTAGTTAGAGAAAGTACCCCACATCGATACGAATTAGCAAAATATTACGCGCATTCGGCCACGAAACAGTCTGTGTCATCGTTCAGACCAGTCACACTGGATTACCGTTGCTGACCTACCATGAATGTGTGCAAATTTAGCAATGCGTGAAGATTCATAACGAAATTCTGTTAATGGTAAAAAGGGTTTCAGCTGGTGTGGTGGCCGAGCGGTTCTAGGCGCTTCAGTCACGAACAGCGCGGCTGCTTCAGACACAGGTTGGAGTCCTACCTCAGGCATGGATGAGTGTGAGGCCCTCAGCTTAGGTAGGTTTAAGTAGTTCTATGTCTAGGGGACTGATGACCTAAGCAGTTTGGTCGCATAATTCGTAGAGCCATTTTTCGACCTTTCACGTAAATTTTCTTTACATAAACGGCCGTATCTTTGGATTGTGTTGGATTGTGTTGACATAGAAGCTTACTTTTTCACACCACCAAGGGACCGTATACCGCCGGAAGTGCGAAACGTTTCCGCTTATTATGTCTACTCGAGGTAAAGGGGTTTCAAGGGTTGGGTAGACAGATGGACGGTGAAGAAAGTGAGACTAGTAGGGTTCAATTTTTACCGATTTAGGTGACGAAATCCTAACAGCGAATGAATAATTCACCCTACTCTTTATTCGAAATGTTGCAGTCGATACATCAGCATATTAATCATAGCTACGCTTGTAAGTAGGCTGATTAAGTTTTTTTATTGGTAACGCCGCCGCCACGTAGCGCTCTGTATGAAAATCACTGGCTGTGCCGTGTGCAGTCTGTGGCTGGTTGGCATTGTTGTAATACTCGCCATTGTAGTGTTGGGCAGCGGCAGCTGGATGGTAACAGCGCGTAGCGTTGCGCAGTTGGAGGCGAGCCGCCAGCAGTGGTGGATGTGAGGAGAGAAATGGCAGAGTTTTGTAATTTGTAAGACTGGATGTCATGAACTACCATATATATATTGACTATTAAGGTAAATACACTGTTTGTTCTCTATTAAAATCTTTCATTTGCTAACTATGCCTGTCAGTAGTTAGTGGCTTCCATAGTTTGAATCTTTTAGTTAGCTGGCGGTAGTGGCGCTCGCTGTATTGCAGTACTTCGAGTAACGAAGATTTTTGTGAGGTAAGTGATTTGTGAAACGTATAGGTTAATGTTAGTCAGGGCCATTCTTTTGTAGGGATTTTTGGAAGCTAGATTGCGTTGCGCTAAAAATATTGTGTGTCAGTTTAAGCACAGTCTTGTATAATTTTTTCTAAGGGGACGTTTCATATGGCGACAGTTCATCAAATTAAGTAACTTGTAAATTACATTCCACTGCACACATTTCTGTTGGTCATAGTATATGCACAATATGTGAGAAGTAGGGACTGATAGTGTTTGCACGTGTGTTAATAATTCAGCAAGGGACTGGATAACAGCATTGCTGGTTCTAAGGACATTTCAAAAAAAAATTTTGTGAGTGCACAAGTGGTGGTTATGGACTTGCTATATTATTCGCAAGACTCTTCAATGGTGATTGTGCGCCTGCGCAGTCAAACAGATGGCTGCTGGCCATCTCTACAAGGACTACAGTGGGTCTACACCTTTGATGAACCACCAATACCATTATTTCTACAAGGTCTACAGTCGGTCTGCATCTCTGGTGGCCCACCAATACCTTAATCTCTACCAGGACTACAGTGGGTCCGCTCTGAGATGACCTACCTACCAATATTCTTCAAAACTTCGACTGACTCTGCTGTGGGTTTGCTCCGTTGTGGCCCATTACCTGTCTGCATGTCAAGAGTCAGCACTGTCTTACCGTTGGAGGGACAACACTACTTCTTCAAGACTGCATGGAAATCCACTTCTTCCGTGTGCATTTTCTTTTACTACTCAGACTTTGAGAAAAACACTGCAATTTTACTTTGATGAATGATCAGGACTGTCTTTATGGACTGTGAGAAAATTTTAGCTTCTGACCAACATTGTATCAATAAGTGTGTGCATTTGATATCTTTATTATAGTAATTATGAAAAAATTTATCAAATCATTATTGGCCACTGCCCAAAACAATTTGTAAAAAATTTTTGTGGGTAGCATGGGGGCTATGTAAGTAGGCTGATTAAGTTTTTTTATTGGTAACGCCGCCGCCACGTAGCGCTCTGTATGAAAATCACTGGCTGTGCCGTGTGCAGTCTGTGGCTGGTTGGCATTGTTGTAATACTCGCCATTGTAGTGTTGGGCAGCGGCAGCTGGATGGTAACAGCGCGTAGCGTTGCGCATTTGGAGGCGAGCCGCCAGCAGTGGTGGATGTGAGGAGAGAAATGGCAGAGTTTTGAAATTTGTAAGACTGGATGTCATGAACTACCATATATATTTTGACTATTAAGGTAAATACACTGTTTGTTCTCTATTAAAATCTTTCATTTGCTAACTATGCCTGTCAGTAGTTAGTGGCTTCCATAGTTTGAATCTTTTAGTTAGCTGGCGGTAGTGGCGCTCGCTGTATTGCAGTAGTTCGAGTAACGAAGATTTTTGTGAGGTAAGTGATTTGTGAAACGTATAGGTTAATGTCAGTCAGGGCCATTCTTTTGTAGGGATTTTTGGAAGCCAGATTGCGTTGCGCTAAAAATATTGTGTGTCAGTTTAAGCACAGTCTTGTATAATTTTTTCTAAGGGGACGTTTCACGTTTTCGACCCAAATCACATTCACAGGAATGCAAATAAAATCCATTTGCCTATACAAGTGGTAATTCAGATCCCAGTATTAATGCCACCGCCTTTTAGCATACCCATTGCTAGCTAGCTTAAGAAACACTTCGGGTAATGACTAAATTTACTCGCTAATAACAGTATTTTGTTATTTCGATAAACATCCCGAATGATCGTCACATAAGCGGCGACATAAAGGTAGAATTTTTTTTTGAGTCCAGAAAGCTCTATGCAACATAAACTGCAGATCATTTTGCCATTTTTGTTGCGAAATTGTCGGCTTATTCATGTCTGGGGTAATAATAGAGAGCAGTTTGCCTGGATTGTCTGCTAGTGTAGTGAAAGGTGTTAGCTACTGCAAGAGAGATCTGGTTTGTTTTCGGTTCTAGTGTCGATGGAGGGAGATAGACTATCAGTAAAGGCATTTTAAGAAATTCTCGCGCCCTCAATGCGCTTTATTGCTACCTTTATTCTGAACCAGCGCCTTGTGGATGCCAATATGAAACTCTTGTAGAATTTCATACTTGTTACTGCCTAGTTTTTCCGCTTCTGTCAATAACTGAATTGACTTAAGTGTGGCAACAAATGATTTTTAACAGAATTTCGTTATGAATCCCCACGCTTTGCTAAATTTGCACACTTTCATGGTAGTTCAGCAACGGTAATCCATTGTGACTGGTCTGAACGATGACACAGACCGTTTCATGGCCGAATGTGCGTAATATTTTGCTAATTCATAACGATGTGGGTACTTTGTCTTACTAACACAGTTAGGTTGTCTCGGTAAGCTGAAATTCATTTCTATTAGTACAGTTCATACTAATTAGAGTTTCTTCTTTCATTTATATCTTATATTTACGTGTTTAACACACTAATAAGCGTTAATATAGTCTTACACATGATTAACAACAGTCTGACAAATTTCGGACAGTTTCTCAATTTCACGCCTGTGCGTAGTATGTTGGTAGCACTTCGTCGCCTTGCCTGTTATGCTGTGTAGCAGACTTCAAAGCTGTGCGGATCAGCATAACGCAAAGGCGAGAGGTCTCGCTCGTTTTGTCCACGACTGTACAGGTGCCGGATGTCAGGTTGTGGGATGAAGTTCCAAGCCTGATGTACTTGGCCGGTCAATGCAGGGACGATTAATGCTGTTCGCGAATGATGGAGGAATTGTAGTCCGATGACGTCCCATATGTGCGCGATTGGAGACAAATTTCATGGTCGAGCAGGCCAGGGTAACATGTCGATACTCTGTAGAACATGTTGCGTTACTACATCGGCATGTGTGTGAGCGTCATCCCGTTGGAAAACACCCCCTCGAATTCCGTTCATCAGTGACAACACAACAGGTCGAATCGCCAGATGGAAATGGAAATGCCGTGTTGCTAGGGCCTCCCGTCGGGTAGGCCGTTCGCCTGGTGCAAGTCTTTCGAGTTGACTCCACTTCGGCGACTTGCGCGTCGAATCGCCAGACTGAAGTACAAATTTGCAGTCAGGATGCATGAGATAACCACGAGATTGCTCCTGCTATCATATGAAATCGCACCCCAGACCATAACTCAAGGTGTAGGTCCAGTGTGTCTAACATGCCGACAGCCTGGCTGGAGGCACTTAACTGGTCTCCTTCTAACCACAACACGGTTGTCAGTGGCACCGAGGCAGTGCCAGCTTTCATCAGAAATACTACCAATTGCTGCTCAAATTGCTGCTACAGATGCAATACTATGCGCCACAGGCATACACCGAAAACGATTATCTTCCCTCTCGATAATGCCAATTGACCGTGCGACCGTACCTCCTCCTGCCACCGCTGCCAGCGATCGTGCACAGTGACTACATTCCTGCCAAGTCTTTCTGCAGTATCACAGAAGGAACATACAGCTTCCCGCAGCACTCTTACAAGATCTTGTTCAAACTCAGTGAGGTGTTTATAATGTCGTCTTTGTCGTGTTAAAGGCATTCTTGCCTAACGTCAGATCACAACACCCAGTACCAAACGATACTAACGCTCACGACACTTGCACCGTGTATTTAAATGAAACCGGATTTGCATCCTCATAATGAGGCTACTAGCCTCACTCTTACGCAGTTGGCGCAAAATTGGAATAGACATCATCTTTCAAGTGTAGATACACACCTACCAACTTTCGTTTATGTCGCACAACTCCTGGGTGTTGGAATTTTCTTTCCGTCAGCGTATTTCAGGTGACAGCTGTATGAACAATTTTAAAAAAGTCAAGGAAATGTGTTAATTTTTCTGTGAGTGTGTGTACAAAATTGTTTGATGATTATGATTCAAGAGTAAGTGTTGGCTGGCCCTTGAAACTGACTGACCTGTTTCTAAAAGTGGAAAACTCACGACAGATAAGTTATTGAGGAAGAAGAAAAACATCCATAATCTTGAAACTTCCTGGCAGATTAAAACTGTGTGCCCGACCGAGACTCGAACTCGGGACCTTTGCCTTTCATGGGCAAGTGCTCTACCATCTGGAAACATCCCCCAGGCTGTGGCTAAGCCATGTCTCCTCAGTATCCTTTCTTTCATAAGTGCTAGTTCTGCAAGATTCGCAGGAGAGCGAAGGCGAAGGTCCCGAGTTCGAGTCTCGGTCGGGTACACAGTTTTAATCTGCCAGGAAGTTTCATATCAGCGCACACTCCATTGCAGAGTGAAAATCTCATTCTGGATCCATAATCTTGTTTAATAATTTAATGGTGACTTTCTGTCTGCCGTGTAATACAGTTTATTTTCTGGAGTGTGTAAGGCTCCTATTACCTGGAAAGTCTCCTCGGGTTTGCTGCCGGATCCTAAATTCACCTTGATTCGATATTTCTGCGATCCAACTGTTCGCCATTTTCAGGAGAACGCTGCTGTTGCTGCTGAGTCTCGCTGAAAATTGACTCCAGGTTTGCAGTCGTTCTCCTATATAGGCCCCCATACCGTACACGGCCCGTGCGCCGACCATCACAGTTGCTGCTCACCAGGACTGGACAGGTGGCACCGCCCTTAGTATAACAACGGCGGTCACAATATATAGCACACAAAGACAGTTTCAAACATTCTGGCTGGCCGCACCGAAGAACGTCTGTTTTGATGCAGGATACTAGAGGATTTCACATCTTGCTAAGAGGAAAGCCATCGTCTCTATTATTCAAATTGTCAGCCAACTGCCTCACTATTCCAAAAACCGGAAGCGTATGAGGGTGATGTTCCACGCACCTGTCCTGTACTGTGCAAATCCAACTGCCGATGTAAGCGTTCCAATACTAACACGTAATTTTATATTTGCCAGCTTTTCTAAACCACATATCGCAGAGCCGAATACTACCATAATCTTGGAATGTGGACGGAAGACAGCCTTAATCTTAAATTTCCTTAAAATTTTCCAATATTAAACGACATGCTTCCAGTGTAAGGAACAAAGGACAGATCTAAGCACTTCTTCATACACCTCTGAGGATGGTCCAAACTCCATAGACGGACGAATGTGCTTTTCAGAGTATCCATTTTCCTTAAAACCTTGTTCATCTTATATCCTCCTTTAGAGGCGCTGTCCATTCCTTTCAACGTCTATTCCAAGTCTTTCGAACTTGGGTTATACTGTCCGCGTCGGAAATGGCATATGCTCCACCTGTCAGAGACCACTGTATTGGTATGGTGGATGGTTACTCTTAGCATGCATGCATGCATAGAAATGAATGAGAAAAGATATTTATGGTAGTTATTTAAATTACATGAAAATAAGCACTTATAATTGATGAATGACAGTATTTCTGGCGCAGTAAATGTGAAACGAAGAAAATTTGTCGGTCTTAAGCGTGCTGCAGCACAGAAAAATGTATTATTGCAGTACATAATCGTATTATGAAGTATATTTAAACGATAACCAAATAATTTACTGCTTCACAATGCTATTGGACATAGACCGTTGAAAAGTTTCATATGAACTATATAACTCTTTGAATGTTCACAAAAGCTCCCCAAGTTCATACAAAAAGAATACAAAAAAATTTACAAAGGTGATAGGCTACTTCTTCACACAAATTCCTTAAGCCTACTTTCTTCTCCTTGTTTATAGGAACTATCCCATTATTCCCCCCCCCCCCCCCCCCCCCCCGATAGTGGGGTGGCTTGCGTGCCCGGGTGATGTAGATAGCCGTACTGACATGCCCTCGTAACATTAACCAAAGTGGCCTGCTATAATGGTAATGCGAACGTCTGAAAGCAAGGGAAAACTACAGCCGTAATTATTCACGAGGACATGCAACTCTACAGTAGGATTAAATATTGACTGCGTCCTCTTGCGTAAAATTTTACGAAGTTATATTAGCCCTCCTTTCGTAACTCCAGGCGGGGACTGCTCAGGAGTTTGAAATCTTAGATCCTTCAAGTAGTGGGTGAATATGAACTGCGAGAAAGGAATGAAAGAGGGAGCCACCCGGTAGAATATTGCACAGAGCATAATTTAATCATCGGTAATACTTGCTTTAAGAATGATAACAGAAGGCTGTATACATGGAAGAGATCTGGAAACACCGGAAGGTTTCAGATGAAACACCGGAAAGTTTCAGATTGTTTATATAATGGTTTGATAGATATTTAGGACCGTATTTTAAATTGTAGGACATTTCCATGGACACATGCGGACTGTGACCACAATTTATTCGTTTTTAACTATAGATTAAACCTAAATAAATTTCAAAAATGTAGGAAATTAAGGAGATGGGACCTGGGTAAGATGAAAGAATCAGAGGTTTTTCTGAGTTTGAGAGAGAGCATTAGGGAACGATTGACTAGAGCACGGGAAACGAATACAGTAGAACAGGTACTTAACTTAATTCATGAAAGGAGAAAATTAAAAAATGCTGCAAATGAAGCTTCCGAAAGGGAATACAAGCGTTTAAAACATGAGATCGACAGGTAGTGCAAAACTGCTAAGCAATAATGGCTAGAGGATAAATGTAATGATTTAGAAGCGTATTTCGCTAGGGAAAAGATAGATGTCGTCTGCAGGAAATTAAAGAGGCTTCTGGGATAAAGAGATGCAACTGGGTGAATATCAAGAGCTCGGACGGAAACCAGTCCTAAACAAAGAAGGGAAAGCTGAAAGGTGGAAGAAGTATATCGGGAGAGATGATCTTGAAATTAATACACTCCTGGAAATTGAAGTAAGAACACCGTGAATTCATTGTCCCAGAAAGGGGAAACTTTATTGACACATTCCTGGGGTCAGATACATCACATGATCACACTGACAGAACCACAGGCACATAGACACAGGCAACAGAGCATGCACAATGTCGGCACTAGTACAGTGTATATCCACCTTTCACAGCAATGCAGGCTGCTATTCTCCCATGGAGACGATCGTAGAGATGCTGGATGTAGTCCTGTGGAACGGCTTGCCATGCCATTTCCACCTGGTGCCTCAGTTGGACCAGCGTTCGTGCTGGACGTGCAGACCGCGTGAGACGACGTTTCATCCAGTCCCAAACATGCTCAATGGGGGACAGTTCCGGAGATCTTGCTGGCCAGGGTAGTTGACTTACACCTTCTAGAGCACGTTGGGTGGCACGGGATACATGCGGACGTGCATTGTCCTGTTGGAACAGCAAGTTCCCTTGCCGCTCTAGGAATGGTAGAACGATGGGTTCGATGACGGTTTGGATGTACCGTGCACTATTCAGTGTCCCCTCGACGATCACCAGAGGTGTACGGCCAGTGTAGGAGATCGCTCCCCACACCATGATGCCGGGTGTTGGCCCTGTGTGCCTTGGTCGTATGCAGTCCTGATTGTGGCGCTCACCTTCACGGCGCCAAACACGCATACGACCATCATTGGCACCAAGGCAGAAGCGACTCTCATCGCTGAAGACGACACGTCTCCATTCGTCCCTCCATTCACGCTTGTCGCGACACCACTGGAGGCGGGCTGCACGATGTTGGGGCGTGAGCGGAAGACGGCCTAACGGTGTGCGGGACCGTAGCCCAGCTTCATGGAGACGGTTGCGAATGGTCCTCGCCGATACCCCAGGAGCAACAGTGTCCCTAATTTTCTGGGAAGTGGCGGTGCGGTCCCCTACGGCACTGTGTAGTATCCTACGGTCTTGGCGTGCATCCGTGCGTCGCTGCGGTCCGGTCCCAGGTCGACGGGCACGTACACCTTCCGCCGACCACTGACGACAACATCGATGTACTGTGGAGACCTCACGCCCCACGTGTTGAGCAATTCGGCGGTACGTCCACCCGGCCTCCCGCATGCCCACTATACGCCCTCGCTCAAAGTCCGTCAACTGCACGTACGGTTCACGTCCACGCTGTCGCGGCATGCTACCAGTGTTAAAGACTGCGATGGAGCTCCGTATGCCACGGCAAACTGGCTGACACTGACGGCGGCGGTGCACAAATGCTGCGCAGCTAGCGCCATTCGACGGCCAACACCGCTGTTCCTGGTGTGTCCGCTGTGCCGTGCGTGTGATCATTGCTTGTACAGCCCTCTCGCAGTGTCCGGAGCAAGTATGGTGGGTCTGACACACCGGTGTCAATGTGTTCTTTTTTCCATTTCCAGGAGTGTATTATAGAAAGGGAAGTGGACGTAAATGAAGATGAGATGGGAGATATGATACTGCGAGAAGAATTTGGCAAAACTCTGAAAGATCTCAGTCGAAACAAAGAGCCGGAAACAGACGATATTCCGTCAGAACTACTGGCAGCCTTGGAAGAACCAGCCATGACAATACTTTTCCATCTGGGGTGCAGGATGTATGAGACAGGCGAAATACTCTCTGACTTCAAGAAGTATGTAGTAATTCCAATTCCAAAGAAATCACTTGCTAAAATGTATGAAAATTATCGAACAGTCCAGTTAATAAGCTATAGTTGCAAAATACTAACACGAAATCTTTACAAAAAATAAAAAAACTGGCAGAAGGAGACCTCGGGGAAGACCAGTTTCGATACCGGAGAAGTGTAGCAACACGTGAGGGAACACTGACCCTACGACTTACCTGACATGATAGGTTAAGGAAAGGCATACCTACACTTATAGTAGTTGTGGGTTATAGAAAGATTTTGACAATGTTGACTGGAAAACTCTCTTTGAAATTCTGAAGGTAGCAGGGGTAAAATACAGGAAGTGAAAGGTTATTTACAACTTGTACAGAAATCAGAGAGCAGTTATATGAGTCGAGCGGCCTGAAAAGGAAGCAGTGATTGAGAAGGGAGTGAGACAAGGCTGTAGCCTATCCCCAATGTTATTCAATATGTACAATGAGCAAGCAGTAAAGGAAACAAAAGAAAAATTTGGAGTAGGAATTGAAGTTCAGGGAGAAGAATTAAAAACTTTGAGTTTTGACGATGACACTGTAATTGTGTCAGAGACAGAAAACGACTTGGAAAATCAGTTGAACGGAAGGGACAACTCCAAAGGAGCATATGAGATGAACACAACAAAAGCAAAAGAAGGATGATGGAATGTAGTCGAATTAAATCAGGTAATTCTAAGGAAACTAGATTAGGAAATGAGACACTTAAAGTAATAGAAGAGGTCTGCTATTTGGGGAGCAAGATATCTGCGATGGCCGAAGTAGAGAGGATATAAAACGTAGACTGAAAATGGCATGAAAGGCATTTCTAAAGAAGAGAAATTTGTTAAGATCGAATATAGATTTAAATGTTAGGAAGTTTCTTCTGAAGGTATTTGTCTAGTGTGTAGCCACGTACGGAAGCGAAACAATGACGTTAGGCAGTTTAGATAAAACGAGCGTAGAAGGTTTCGAAATGTGGTGCTACAGAAGAATGCTGAAGATTAGATGGGTCAGTCATGTAAATAATGCGGAGGTACTGAATAGAATTGGGGAGACGAGGAATCTGTGGCAGAACTTGACCAAAAGAAGGTATCGGTTAATAGCACACATTCTGAGACACCAAGGAATCATCAATTTACTATTGGAGGGAAGTGTGGGTGGGAAAAATCGCAAAGGGAGGCCAAGAGATGAGTACAGTAAGAAGATTCAGATGGATGTAGGCTGCAATATTTATTCGGAGATGAAGATGCTCGCACACGATAGAATATCATGGACAGCTGCATCAAAGCAGTCTTCAGGTTAAAGGCCACAACAACATGCCCTAATACGATTCCGTTTGAGGGGAAGTCCTCTTTTCATTTTTATTGTTTAATTTTTTTTTTAAGAAGATATCCTTACATTTAGTCAGGTGAAGGTATGGACTTCGTGACCTGCGATGTACTTTTTTTTCTGAACTGTACTCACCGCACAGAATCTTCCGGGGAGCAAACTGAACTTTGTCCTGTTTTTTAATGCCTCCTCCTCCCACTGTTTTTGTATGATCTCCGACGTTTTAAAATTCAATATTTCACTTGCTCCTGCTGCATAAGCTTTAGAGCGAATCAGGTGGATGAATGGGGTGATAAGTGACATATTACGTCAATTCTACCACTGTCTGTTAAGAACAATAACATTCTTATAACTGTGATGTATGTAAGCAGACTGAAGTGGAAAATGAAAATTTGTACCAAAGTTGAGCTTAGAAACCAGATCTCCCACTCACTAGGGAGATGAACTAACCACTATTTTTTTTCGAGCTCGTGCTCTAACGTCTCTTTTCTTTAAGGGGGAATGGTCCTGAGGGCAAAGTGGGCAGGGGTCATTTTATGAGGCCTGGCTACAATTTCTTCGCCGTCAAACAGGAAGAATTAAATGGCCACAAGAGAATACTCATTATTTATTGTCATAAATCCGCGTTTTCCATGACGTGTCTCTGTCGCCAAGATTTGAAAAGAAGAAGAGATAAGTACTACTTGCGAACACGAGGTAACACTTCGGGAACACGTACGTGTATGTATCACATTCATCCAGCTGCGGGGATGATTGTGAAAGTTAGGAATGTTGTGCTGTACTTAGGGCTCTTCACAATAGCACAATGTTGATCGTTTAAATATTTCCAAAAATTCATGAGACGTACGGCGCACCACCAAACAAATAATGAATCGCCTGACTTCTGATCCACGTTACGGCGTTGTGTTTCGTCCTCGTCCAGGTAGAGGAGAGTGATTTAATCGACAGAAGCAGGCGACGTCCCTAAAATGAGCGCCAATATTCGACGCACAAAATATCAGATCTCTTCCGCCGCCGGTCCGCAATGTAGTTGGTGTTCGTCTCTGTCCTGAACTTGCGGTTCACACATAAATGCGAGTCGGAAAGGTGGATTCCTACGGCGTCTCTCTCTAGTAGTCTGTTTTTTTTTTTTCGTCACATACCAGATTGAACACAAGTCTGAATCTAGCGTTATCGCGATGATAGTGCGCCATACCACCTTGCAATACAGGCAGTATATGTCAGTTCTACGACATCCGGCGACTGGCAGCGAAGTAGGATGCGGTAGGTGTCACTGACCGTTGGTAAGCGAGAGACAGGGAGAACGTCCGTTAGTTAATTGTACTCCACACAGTACCTTCCAAAACAGGAAAACTGCATCGGTGTCTCAGTAGGCGCCACCGGAGACTCAAAGGAAGATGGCGTCAGAGGCTCCATCAGCAAGCCCTTAAGACCGGCCGCTCATCGCTACGAAAGCTTGAGGTGCATACCAACGTATAGAGATACTGCAGTGTCATGAACAATGACAACGCCAAGTCTGCTGCGTTGTTTATGAAGAGTATGGGAGTAGTATCGTATCTTGAATATCATGCCAGCGCTGACAAATGAACAGAATGCCGCGATGATGCTCCAGGCTATGAGTTTAGACATGGGTAGCGTCTGCGCTACGTGTGGAATTCGTGATGCCTGACAGAAATTAATAAATTCGCTCCAGAGCTCGGAGATGATGATGCACAAGTCGAGCACGGATATGTTGCAAGAGGCCCCGATAATTAAGGGCCGTCGTGCGTGAGATGTTGTCTAAGAAGTCGATACCAAGAGAGTGCATTGTATTGCGCAGGCTGAGTGGGTCGACACTTGCAGTTGTCATTCCACGGTCGGTATTCAAGGCCACCAATTTATGTACGTTTACACGGCTCTCTGAAGCATCACCGAAAGCGGCTAACCAATCCACGACTCTGCAGACCTCATATTTGTCACGAAGTGTTAACATTAGGACATCTGCGTATGCTGTGACACTAAAAACGGTGTCAAGGACACACAATCCCGTGAGGTGGTGTCACAGAACGCTCAACAACTGCTCCAGTGCTAAGTCGTGCAGTTTCGTCAGTAAGGGGCGTCGTTGTCTAACGGAGTGGCGAATCTCCAAGGTGTTCGAGAGTCTACTGTTGGCATGCACTATCGACGTTGCCCCACGTAGGAGACGGAGTACCACTTCGATGAGAGCACCCGTCTAGTGTATATTCTGAAGGCCAGCAGTTAAGTACATATGACTGAGAGATCAAATGCTTGACTTACGTCTATCGCCGCTAGCGTTCTTAGTACATGAGGCATCTCAGCAAGGGCAATGATGTCCCTGTGGCCACACAGGGCGGCACGAATATTATGCGTCCCACCCACCGATGCTGATTAAACACGAGACGTCGTACGCGGAATTCGAGCCGCCAATTGGCGTCTAAAAATTTTCGTATCACTGTTCAACAAAGTTAGCAATCGGCAGTCCATAATAAACTCCATGTGAGGTTTACGGATCGAGATGATGACACCCTCCACAAAGGAAGCGGGGCGTTGCACCTCTGACGTCATGAGCTCTAGATATATAGTCGTGCAGTAGTGTTCCAACAGGCTCCAAAAAGTCCTATAAAATTCCAGACGTAACCTATACGGTGCCGGTGCCTTCCTTGGTGCCGCGTTTCCTATGGTATCCAGTACTTCTTTACTCGTTGGTTCTAGCATTTCCTGTTGGAGTTCCGCAGTAATCGTGGCTTGTGTCAAACCAGCTACAGCAGCAATGATCCTTGGATTTGATGTCTTGACGACGTACACGTGAGAATAACAGGTAAAGTATGCACTGATTATGTCTCTTTGAGTGACGCGACGTACGCCATCTTCTCTGGCACCTCATGTATGGACGAAACAAGATCGTTGAAGGCCTCGATCAGGGGAAGACTTGTCTGATGACGTGATAGAGGAAGAAATAGTAGCTGAAATAGAAGAGATAGGGGATCCAGTAATGGAATAAAAATTAGAAGGGCTTTGGAAGATTCAAAAGCCGGCTGCTGTGGCTGAGAGCTTCTAGGCGCTTCAGCCTGGAACTGCGCTGCTGCGGTCGCAGGTTCGAATCCTGCCTCGGGCATGAATGTGTGTGATGTCCTCAGGTTATTTATGTTTAAGTAATTCTAAGTCAAGGGGACTAATGACCTCAGATGTTAAGTCCTATAGTGCTTAGAGCCATTTGAACCATTTGAAGAATCGAATAAGGTATAAGGGATAGATAACATTCCATGATAATTAATAAAATCTTGGGAGAAGTGACAGAAAAATGGCTATTTACGTTGGTGTGTAGGATGTACGTGTCTGGCAAAATACCACACAATTCCAAGACTGCTAGAGCCGATAAGTGTGAGAGTTACAGGACAATCTTCTTAATAGTTCATACACCCAAGTTCTTGACACGAATACTAAAGAGGAGAATGGAATAGAAAACTGAGGATGTGTTAGACGAACTTCCGTCTGGCTTTAAGAAAGACAAAGGAACCTGAGAGGCAGTTCTTACGTTGCAGTTGATAATAGAACCAAAACTGAAGAAAAATCGAGACACTTCCGTGGGATGTGTAGACTTGGAAAAAGTGTTTGGCAATCTAAAATACTACAAGATGTTCGAAATTCTGAGGGGTAAGCTATAGCGTAAGATGGGAAACATTCAGCAAGGACAAGAACCAAGCAGCAACAACAAGAGTTGGAGATCAAGAACGAAGAGCACGGATTAAAAATGGTGTAAGAAAGAGATGTAGTATTTTATCCTTACTGGTCAATCTATACGTCGAATAAGCAATAACGGAAATGAAAGAAAGGTTCAAGAGTGGGTTTAAAATTCGAGCTGAAAGGATATCAATATGAGATTCGCTGATGGCACTGCCATTCTCAGTGAAAGTGAAGAAGAGTTACAGGAGCTCTTGAATGGAATGAACAGTCTAACGAGCACAGATTATGGATTAATAGTAAATCGAGGAAAGACGAAAGTAATGGCAAATAGCAGGAATGAGAACAGCAAGGAACTTAACATCATAACTCCTGATCACGAAGTAGATGTAGTTACGGAACTCTGCTGACTAAGGCAGGAAAATAAGCTACTAAGGACGGAGCAAGGAGGACATAAAAAGCAGACTAGCACTGACCAAGAGAAGTCTACTAATATCAAACAGAGGCCTTAATTTGAGGAAGACATTTCGGGGAATGTACGTTTGGACCACATCATTGTATGGCAGTGACACAGGGAGTGTGGAAAATCCGGATCAGAAGAGAATAGAAGCATTTGAGATGTGGTGCTAGAGAAGAGTATTGGAAGTTAGATGGCCTGATAAGGTAAGGAATGAGTAGGTTCTCCGCAAAATCGTCGAGGAAAGGAATTCATGGGCAACATCGACAAGAAGAAGATACGGGATAATAGGACATCACATGGAATTAGTGATTCGTGGCAGTAGGCTGCTGCACCAAATCAGTCAGAAACCCGATGAATATATATATATATATATATATATATATATATATATATATAGTCCAGGTCGTGCGGTAGCGTTCTCGCTTCCCACGCCCGGGTTCCCGGGTTCGATTCCCGGCGGGGTCAGGGATTTTCTCTGCCTCGTGATGGCTGGGTGTTGTGTGATGTCCTTAGGTTAGTTAGGTTTAGGTAGTTCTAAGTTCTAGGGGACTGATGACCATCGATGTTAAGTCCCATGATGCTCAGAGCCATTTGAACCATTTTTCAAGTCCAGGTACACTAGACATTCCGCTACCGCCTCTCACAATGGCGACAGTGAGAACGTGTTGTTTATGTCCAAGCTGAAATTCAGAGAACATCCAAGAAATACAGAAGGTCCATCGACGAGAGCGTGGGCTGCAACACTCTTCACTGGAATGCGATTCTTCTTGTCCCCAGCTGTTGTTGTAAGTTCGACGTTTTCTGTGTTTTTGTAAACTTTTGAGCGACGACGACGTCGATATCTCTGTAAGGCAGATGCCCATTTGATGTATGGATTAGCACGGGGCAATAGCCGTGGCGCAATGTTTAAAAATGCGAAGCTGGCAGATGCCCATTTGATGTATGGATTAGCACGGGGCAATAGCCGTGGCGCGGTACGTTTGTATCGAGACAGATTTCCAGAACGAAGGTGTCCCGACAGGAAGACGTTCGAAGCAGTTGATCGGCGTCTTAAAGGCACGGAACATTCCAGCCTATCACTCGCGACTGGGGAAGACCTAGAACGACGAGGACACCTGCAATGGACGAGGGAATTCTTCGTGCAGTTGACGATAACCCTAATGTCAGCGTCAGAGAAGTTGCTCCTGTACAAGGTAATGTTGACCACGTCACTGTATGGAGAGTGCTACGGGAGAACCAGTTGTTTCCGTACCATGTACAGCGTGTGCAGGCACTATCAGCAGCTGATTGGCCTTCACGGGTACACTTCTGCAGACGGTTCATCCAACATTGAGTCAATCCTCATTTCAGTGCAAATGTTCTCTTTACGGATGAGGCTTTATTCCAACGTGATCGTATTGTAAGTTTTCACAATCAACATGTGTGGGCTGACGAGAAACCGCACGCAATTGTGCAATCACGTCATCAACACAGATTTTCTGTGAACGTTTGGGCAGGCATTGTTGGTGATGTCTTTATTGGGCCCCATGTTTTTCCACCTACGCTCAGTGGAGCACGTTATCGTGATTTCATACGGGATACTCTACTTGTGCTGCTAGAACATGTGCCTTTACAAGTACGACACAACATGTGGTTCACGCACGATGGAGCTCCTGCACATTTCAGTCGAAGTGTTCGTACGCTTCTCAACAACAGATTCGGTGACCGATGGATTGGTAGAGGCGAGGCGGACCAATTCCATGGCCTCCAAGCTCTCCTGACCTCAACCCTCTGGACTTTCATTATGGGGGCAATTGAAAGCTCTTGTCTACGCATCCCCGGTACCAAAAGTAAAGACTCTTCGTGCTCGTATTGTGGACGGCTGTGATACAATACGCCACTCTCCAGTGCTGCGTCAGCGCATCAGGGATTCCATGCGATGGAGGGTGGATGTATGTATCCTCGCTAACGGAGGACATTTTGAACATTTCCTGTAACAAAATGTTTGAAGTCATGCTGGTACGTTCTGTTACTGTGTGTTTCCATTCCATGATTAATGTGATTTGAAGAAAAGTAATAAAATGAGCTCTAACATGGAAAGTAAGCGTTTCCGGACACATGTCCACATAACATATTTTCTTTCTTTGTGTGTGTGTTTGGAGTTCATGGGCGCTCAAGGGTGAGGTTATCAGAGCTCTGACACATATTACGAGAAACCAATTTGAACTAAATCACAGTGTGGATGAAATCTCCAAAACGACACTCATGCTAGAGCGTGTTCTGTTAAAGATAAGGAATAAGAAGCTGCCAAAACGAGAACAAAAGAGCCAAAAAACGGAAGGTCTTACCACTTGAAAATGGATGGAAAATAACACGTTTTCAGGAAGAAAGACGACGGTGCCAAATCCACCAGTTCCGTGTGTATTATGTTTCGGAACAAATGTAAATGATGATAACGGAAACAAAAAACTTTTAGCGGGACTGCAAAAGCGAACGACGACGAAAGAAAATCAATTTAAATGGCAACGCAGACATAAAGCACCGATACATTCAATACTCGCAAAGAGAAAATAAAACTGTGTCAAGACAGTCGAAGACCGCCTCGGTAGCTGCGCGGTCAGCCCGGCCGATTACCAAGCGAAGTGGCCCGGTTTCGAATGCCTGACGGGTCGGAAATTTTCTACGCCCGGGGACTGAGTGTTGTGTTGCCCTTAGGTTTGTATCGTGAACATTGACTTCCCAATGTTGAGATGGCTGAATGAGCAAAACCGAAAGCCAATAAAGTGAAAAAAACACGTTAGGAGAAAAGTGCCAGTGAACTACAAGGACAGAGCGAAGTAAAAGACGAAACCGTTCAATTAGGCATAAACAGCGGAAGCAGCGGAGTAGAAGAAGAAAAAACACCACTATGTGATCAAGTTTGATATTGTTTTCATATGTAAAAGACAGTCATGTGCCACATACTGAGAAATATCAAAAGGTAGGTTACGCTACACTACTGGCCATTAAAATTGCTACACTAAGAAGAAATGCAGATGATAAACGGGCATTCATTGGAAAAATATGTTATAGTAGAACTGACACGTGATTACATTTTCACGCAATTTGGGTGCTTAGATCCTGAGAAATCAGTACCCAGAACAACCACCTCTGGCAGTAATAACGGCCTTGATACGCCTGGGCAATGAGTCAAAAAGAGCTTGAATGGCGTGTACAGGTACAGCTGTCCATGTAGCTTCAACACGATACCACTGAAACGTCCCCTTCAAAAATTGTACATGACTGTGCTTAAACTGACACACAATATTTTTAGCGCAACGCAGTCTGACTTTCAATAATCCCTACAAAAGAATGGCCCTGACTAACATTAACCTATACGTTTCACAAGTCACTTACCTCACAAAAATCTTGGTTACTCTAACTACTGCAATACAGCGAGCGCCTCTACTGCCAGCTAAATAAAAGATTCAAACTATGGAAGGCACTAACTACTGATAGGCATAGTTAGCAAATGAAAGATTTTGATAGAGAACAAACAATGTACTTACCTTAATAGTCATAATATATATAGCAGTTCATGACATCCAGTCTTACAAATTTCAAAACTCCGCCATCTCTCTCCCCACGTCCACCACTGCTGGCGGCTCACCTCCAACTGCGCAACGCTACGACCTGTTAGCATCCAGCTGCCACTGCCGAACTCTACAATGACAGACAACAAAGCAAACCAGCCACAGACTGCACACGGCACAGCCAGTGATTTTCACACAGAGCGCTACGTGGCGGCGGCGTTACCAATAAAAAAACCTAAACATCCTACTTACATAGCCACCATGCTCCCCACAAAAAAAATTACAAATTGTTTTGGGCAGTGGCCAATACAGATTTGAAATTTTTTTTCATAATTACAATAACAAAAGAAATGAAATGCACGCACTTATCGATACAATGTTGGTCAAAAGCTAAAATTTTCTCACAGTCCATAAAGACAGTCCAGATCATTCATCAAAGTAAAATTGCAGTGTTTTTCTCAAAGTCTGAGTAGTAAATGAAAATGCACATCTAAGTAGTGGATTTCCATGCAGTCTTGAAGAAGTAGTGTTGTCCTTCCAACGGAAAGACAGTGCTGACTCCTGACATACAGACAGGTAATAGGCCACAACAGAGCAAACCCACAGCAGAGTCAGTCGAAGTTTTAAAGAATATTGGTAGGTAGGTCGTCATAGAGTAGACCCATTGTAGTCCTGGTAGAGATTACAGTATTGGTGGGCCACCAGAGGTGCAGACCCACTGCAGACCTTGTAGAAATAATGGTATTGGTGGGTCATCAAAAGTGTAGACCCACTGTAGTCCTTGTAGAGATGGCCAGCAGCCATCTGTTTGACTGTGCAGGCGCACAATCACCATTGAAGAGTCTTTCGGATAATATAGCAAGTCCATAACCACCACTTGTGCACTCACAAAAATTGTTTTTGAAATGTCCTTAGAACCAGCAATGCTGCTATCCAGTCCCTTACTGAACTATTAACACACGTGCAAACACTATCAGTCCCTACTTCTCACATATTGTGCATATACTACGACCAACAGAAATGTGTGCAGTGAAATGTAATTTACAAGTTACTTAATTTGATGAACTGGTGTCAAATACAATTTTATAACATAAGAATACAATAACAAAGGTACAAAATACACTCCTGGAAATGGAAAAAAGAACACATTGACACCGGTGTGTCAGACCCACCATACTTGCTCCGGACACTGCGAGAGGGCTGTACAAGCAATGATCACACGCACGGCACAGCGGACACACCAGGAACCGCAGTGTTGGCCGTCGAATGGCGCTAGCTGCGCAGCATTTGTGCACCGCCGCCGTCAGTGTCAGACAGTTTGCCGTGGCATACGGAGCTCCATCGCAGTCTTTAACACTGGTAGCATGCCGCGACAGCGTGGACGTGAACAGTATGTGCACTTGACGGACTTTGAGCGAGGGCGTATAGTGGGCATGCGGGAGGCCGGGTGGACGTACCGCCGAATTGCTCAACACGTGGGGCGTGAGGTCTCCACAGTACATCGATGTTGTCGCCAGTGGTCGGCGGAAGGTGCACGTGCCCGTCGACCTGGGACCGGACCGCAGCGACGCACGAATGCACGCCAAGACCGTTGGATCCTACGGAGTGCCGTAGGGAACAGCACCGCCACTTCCCAGCAAATTAGGACTCTATTGCTCCTGGGGTATCGGCGAGGACCATTCGCAACCGTCTCCATGAAGCTGGGCTACGGTTCCGCACACCGTTAGGCCGTCTTCCGCTCACGCCCCAACATCGTGCAGCCCGCCTCCAGTGGTGTCGCGACAGGCGTGAATGGAGGGACGAATGGAGACGTGTCGTCTTCAGCGATGAGAGTCGCTTCTGCCTTGGTGCCAATGATGGTCGTATGCGTGTTTGGCGCCGTGCAGGTGAGCGCCACAATCAGGACTGCATACGACCGAGGCACACAGGGCCAACACCCGGAATCATGGTGTGGGGAGCGATCTCCTACACTGGCCGTACACCTCTGGTGATCGTCGAGGGGACACTGAATAGTGCACGGTACATCCAAACCGTCATCGAACCCATCGTTCTACCATTCCTAGACCGGAAAGGGAACTTGCTGTTCCAACAGGACAATGCACGTCCGCATGTATCCCGTTCCACCCAACGTGCTCTAGAAGGTGTAAGTCAACTACCCTGGCAAGCAAGATCTCCGGATCTGTCCCCCACTGAGCATGTTTGGGACTGGATGAAGCGTCGTCTCACGCGGTCTGCACGTCCAGCACGAACGCTGGTCCAACTGAGGCGCCAGGTGGAAATGGCATGGCAAGCCGTTCCACAGGACTACATCCAGCATCTCTACGATCGTCTCCATTGGAGAATAGCAGCCTGCATTGCTGCGAAAGGTGGATATACGCTGTACTAGTGCCAACATTGTGCATGCTCTGTTGCCTGTGTCTATGTGCCTGTGGTTCTGTCAGTGTGATCATGTGATGTATCTGACCCCAGGAATGTGTCAATAAAGTTTCCCCTTCCTGGGACAATGAATTCAGGGTGTTCTTATTTCAATTTCCAGGAGTGTACATCATTAGAGAACATAACAATACAGATAACATTTGTAGTAATACAGGCTTTACAAAAGAATCGAACTAACATATACATCAGTGTTACAGGAATTATGAAATAAGTAAATACATAAAAGATCAGAATAACTTTTGAAACACCAACCTCACGCATGAGCATTAAAACAAAACAGAACAAATAATGTCTAAACATCTTTACAAAGTAAATAACATAGTATTAGAAAAATTCTACAATGTAACAACATCAGCTAAACACAAAAAGACAGGAAAATCACAAATACACAAGGGAACACAAACACATAGAGGGATAACACAAAAGGAAAGGACAGGGTTTGTTTTACTGCAGTATTTTGCAAACAAAATTTTCTTTACTTCTAGGAGATCTCCCTTCGTTCTTCATTATTTCCAAAAAGTCCTATCTATACCTGCTTTCTATACTTTTCTCGTATAACCTCTCAATGTATTTCTTCCAACATCGCAACTCATTCTCTTTTATAGTCTACCCCCTCTTAAGCTATCTTAAATCTACTGAGCTCAGGTGCTAAACTAAGGGACGAGGCAATGCAGCAGCACAAAACAATTAATACAAACAGCAATGAGAAAAAAGTGCAAGAAAGCACAGCAGGCAGCAATAAATGTAATAACTTATATTGAAACATGACAAACCCACAAGCAGAAACAATAGTACACTAAAGACAACGCAGATAAGGGAAATGTATATTCACATCTTAATGTATATGTAATTAAAGTGGTGCACCACAAAAACTTATTGTAAAAAAATATTACCATGTACTTGAAGAGAAAATTCTGTATGCAATTCCTGTGAAGGGAAATGTCTTTTTGAGCTCCTTCGTTTTTTTAAGTACATCATAAAGTTATTATTTACTGGATCTGTAGGCACAAAATATTTATATTAGTACATCCATTAAATTTTATAGTAACCAATGCTGCAGTGCAGCTAGAAACTAGATACTAAGCAAAATAGGCAAAGCAAGGCGTGAAACGTCATTCGCTAACCATATGGCGTTTTATAGTGCAGTAAACAATCTTTCAACTAGCAAGAAAATAGACATGAAACGTTTCTCATCATTTCATTTCAGTAAATATCATAAATTAAGAACTCTACAGTGTAATCATGTTTTCAAGTTTGAGGGTGTCGTATTTACGATGCTTTCTACAAAGGAATGTCAATAGCGAGGATAATGGCCTCTTTTTCTCTCTCCACCTGTGCCTCTGACAGGCACACACTAATGGCTATCTTTTGTCAGGTGGTTGTCGCGCAGCTGGGTGCTCACGACGCATTACGTGCAGGTGGTCACTTAACTGTCTTATCGAAATATTTACGACACCAGTTTCCGCTACAGTGGCAGTCCAATATAAAACAAAAATTCACAGGTCAAGAATTTGCGTTACAAATCTGTAGAAATAAAATCATTTAAATATAATAGTGTCCAAAAAATTTTCGCCAGCATAGTGATACATTCACGCACACACACACATTTCATAACTCTTAAAGTACGATTCTCGGTTTCCAACATCCTTTTTCACAAATCAGAGTCCCTAATCACTACTCATTATTCCTTGCTTTATTCGTCGACACTTCTACAATATTTCATCATAACAGATACATAGAATACTCAAATTCCTCGTATAGCATCAGCTTATTGGTCATAAACATACCTCAACAGCTTAATACACATAGTCATCGTAATAATAACATCATAACACCTCAGTCAAATTCTCAAAATCGTCGAGCTTCCTCGAATAATTTCAAAACCTATAAGAATTCTCTGCTCATGTCAAAAGTGTCATGTACCTCAAACGTACTTTAAAAATCATGATCCAATACCAAATACGCCATTCAAAGCTCTCATAATATCACAATGGTTGCGAAAAAGTATGAACAGTCCACAAAGTACAGACAAAATACAATTTCATAAGTGTGAAGTTATCCAACTCGTAATTGCGTAAACATGTGTCACTGACGTAGTAAAATGTCAAATGATTAGATAGTTGTGTAATTAATGTGTTAGAGAAATATGGTACCGATGTGTAAAGTTGTATAAGCAAATACCATATTAGCTAGGGCTCCTTGTGCTTGCCATACACATGGTACACAAAGTAAGCGTGTACCCCCTTGAGGATTAATGTAATTATACCCTCAGGTGTTTGAGATTACAGCAATGGAATGAAATGTATCACAGAAAGCTTTCTTTGTAATTGAAAAATCTTGAAAAATAAATGGTTTAAATACAAAATTAATCACTCAAATACATATACTGTAGCGCTAAATGTGCATCTTGCTGTAAGATAATTCTGTGGAAGTTTCGTAGTTATCGTCCTCTGTAAGCAAAGTTCTGCTGAAGACAATGTACTTACCTCATCATAAACGAAAGTGAAATGCTTTGCGTATAGATATCGTAGTTATTACGTACCTTACTGTGATCAAGAAAGTACTATAATGTAACGTATTGTTGTGCTACGGAAAAGGCTGTCTCATTGTAGCTATACCACCAAAGTTACTACTAAAACATGTTTTCCTTTCCAGAAGAATTCAGAAAACTGTGCAGATATAAAACAGATACACCGCAAAAGCACGATGTAAATTGTGTCACACATTAGGTGCGTCGTGATATAACCGTGTAGCTGTCAAAGAAACCAAATACTAAGTCATCTTTAATCTCACAGAAACTACTTCAAATAAGGAATGTCTCTTCAAGTAAACCAAAATGTTGCACTAAAATCTCATTAGCAGTACTGGTAAATGTTCTAAGTATGTAAGCCTTATAGTCGTTACGTAATCGTGCCACTAACAAGCAAGAATGTACACACACACTTTAACACTGTGTCGTCTGTTCACAATAACAATGCATTCGTAATTTCTGTTTAAAAATGTTTCCTAGGTTGTAGACTGGATAGTTATCTTCAAATCATTGTTGCATGTTAACAGTTTCTCAGTATGACAAATTGTACAAGTGGCGTGAAGGGAAAATTTTTATGGCAAAGTCTAAGTTAAAAAGCAGATTATCTTTCAATAAACGGTTTTACATGTGAAATGTGGTGTAAACTCTTCCTAGTACGCAGAGTTTCGACTTCAATGCAATTATCACACAGCCAGTGATTTTTATACAGAGCGCTACGTGGCGGCGGCGTTACCAATAAAAAAACCTAAACATCCTACTTACACCACAGTTCATCAAGAGTAGTGACTGCTGCATTGTGACGAGCCAGTTGCTCGGCCACCATTGACCAGACGTTTTCAGTTGGTGAGAGATCTGGAGAATGTGCTTGCCAGGGCAGCAGTCGAACATTTTTTGTGTCCAGAAACGCCCGTACAGGACCTGCAACATGCGGTCGTGCATTATCATGTTGAAATGTAGGATTTCCCAGAGATCGAATGAAGGGTAAAGCCACGGGTCGTAATACATCTGAAATGTAACGTCCACTGTTCAAAGTGCCGTCAATGCCAAAAAGAGGTGACCGAGACGTGTAACCAATGGCACCCCATACCATCACGCCGGGTGATACGCCAGTATGGCGACAACGAATACACGCTTCCAATGTGCGTTCACCGCGATGTCGCCAAACATGGATGCGACCATCATGATGCTGTAAACAGAACCTGAATTCATCCAAAAAAATGATGTTTTACTATTCGTGCCCCCAGGTTCGACGTTGAGTACAGCATCGCAGACGCTCCTGTCTCTGATGCAGCGTCAAGGGTAACCACAGCCATGGTCTCCGAGCTATTAGTACATGCTGCTGCAAACGTCGTCGAACTGTTCGTGAAGATGGCTGTTGTCTTGCAAACGTCCCCATCTGTTGACTCAGGGATCGAGACGTGGCTGCACGATCCGTTACAGCCATGAGAATAAGATGCCTGTCATCTCGACTGCTAGTGATACGAGGCCGTTGGGATCCAGCACGGCGATCCGTATTACGCTTCTGAACCCAGCGATTCCATATTCTGCTAACACTCATTGGAACTCGACCAACGCGAGCAGCAATGTCGCGATACGATAAACCGCAATCGCGATAGGCTACAATCTGACCTTTATCAAAGGCGGAAACGTGATGGTACGCGTTTCTCCTCCTTACACGAGGCATCACAACAGCGTTTCAACAGGCATCGCCGGTCAACTGCTGTTTTTGTATGAGAAATCGGTTGGAAACGTTCTTCATGTCAACGCGTTGCAAGTGTCGCCACCGGCGCCGATCTTGTGTGAATGCTTTGAAAAGCAAATCATTTGCATATCACAGCATCGTCTTGCTGTCGGTTAAATTTCGCATTTGTAGCACGTCATCTTCGTGGTGTAGCAATGTTAATGGCCAGTAGTGCATGTAGCCATGTAGATGTGGATGAAACAGTTACAACAATTCCCAGGCCAAGCCAGTTTTGCAAAACATGCTTTTGTGATAGAAAGAGTGGTAGGAAGTACTTTCGGAGAGTACAGGTTAGGCGGAAAGTGCCAGTGGACTACATTATTTTGTTTAAACTATGCTGGTAGGGTCAATGGCAGAAGACTAATTAAGCGCTGCTGGCGCAGTTGTCGATGTAAAGTGGGTGACTTTTATCGAATGTTAGATGCGGACGTCGTGCAAACAACGCGGGAGACGCTCTTGCTGCTCATGGGCAGACTAACCAGTTGGGGGTAGCAGCCGTGCACAGCGGTGCGCGGCGCGCCCAGGAGCAGGCGTCTTAGCAGAGCCTAAGTAGAGGGGCCAGATGACGTCATGTGCTAACGAAAGGTGCACACGGTATGGGTCAGCAGACAGCGCGGGATCCACAGCTGGCCGGGTCCTGCAGTACCCGAGCACCCTTCCTGGGGGGAGGGCAACACTCATTCATTCGTCTACATAGTTCTATTCAGCTGAAACCCACCGACCACACAAACCGGGAGGTTGCTCGTGTATGCAGCTGTCAACAGGCAATAGCATCCGGTCGATGAATGGAGCCAGCACCACCAACAGGTACTGCTCAGCCGACGGGTCGGGGATTCAACACCGTAGCGAGTACAAGGGGGCAGGTCGCCATCTGCACCTCACCATATACCAGCCTTCCAGTACAACGGGAGTCTCGATTGTTAGTGAGTGCAGCGAACATAAGCAAAGTCCAGTGTCTAAAAGAATGCAAAGCATTAGTAATGCAAGTGAGTAGTTCATCGTTTGCTTCCTTGCCTCTCTTACAACAGACATGCTTCATTTTCTGTCTTTTGTAACGCCTTGTTTAGTAATAGGATTTTGTTCAAACAAATTTCTGGCTTGCAGCCGGTCGTCGTTCAATACTTCGCACGATGTTTCAACTGGGCAGCTGCCAGCCATCTTCAGGTGAGCCGTCGCAGACTGGCGAAAACGTCCTCCGTTCCGCAATATATAGCGTACTGTAACTAATCTGCGCATGCGTCGAAAACTTGATAGATTAACCACACTGCCCGCAGGCAGCGCCCTAGCTGGTGGAATAGCGGGACTCAGAAGCCCTCTGCGCATCTGTTTCCCGCGGCCGTCGACGGACTCTGTCGTCTTCGATTTGAGCAAATCGTGGAGATGATGGGATTCCATGCACTGTCCAGCTGGTAGCCGCTGTCACGGTTTAACAGATTTTCTGCCAGTCGTATTTCTACGGATTCTTTAACAATGGAGTCCCAGAAAGACGTTGCTGTGGACAAAATCATTGTTTTCTCATACTCCATTGAATGTCCAGTAGAAATACGACGTTCAGCAATAGCGGACTTGCTTGGCTGCAAAAGGCGGGTGTAACGATTATGTTCAGTGCAGCGTTCTTTCACGGTGCGTGTGGTTTGACCTATGTACGCCATACCACATTGGCACGGTATCTTTTAAATTTAGGCCTTTCGTACACTCCTGGAAATGGAAAAAAGAACACATTGACACCGGTGTGTCAGACCCACCATACTTGCTCCGGACACTGCGAGAGGGCTGTACAAGCAATGATCACACGCACGGCACAGCGGACACACCAGGAACCGCGGTGTTGGCCGTCGAATGGCGCTAGCTGCGGAGCATTTGTGCACCGCCGCCGTCAGTGTCAGCCAGTTTGCCGTGGCATACGGAGCTCCATCGCAGTCTTTAACACTGGCAGCATGCCGCGACAGCGTGGACGTGAACCGTATGTGCAGTTGACGGACTTTGAGCGAGGACGTATAGTGGGCATGCGGGAGGCCGGGTGGACGTACCGCCGAATTGCTCAACACGTGGGGCGTGAGGTCTCCACAGTACATCGATGTTGTCGCCAGTGGTCGGCGGAAGGTGCACGTGCCCGTCGACTTGGGACCGGACCGCAGCGACGCTCGGATGCTCGCCAAGACCGTAGGATCCTATGGAGTACCGTAGGGGACCGCACCGCCACTTCCCAGCAAATTAGGGACACTGTTGCTCCCGGGGTATCGGCGAGGACCATTCGCAACCGTCTCCATGAAGCTGGGCTACGGTCCCGCACACCGTTAGGCCGTCTTCCGCTCACGCCCCAACATCGTGCAGCCCGCCTCCAGTGGTATCGCGACAGGCGTGATTGGAGGGACGAATGGAGACGTGTCGTCTTCAGCGATGAGAGTCGCTTCTGCCTTGGTGCCAATGATGGTCGTATGCGTGTTTGGCGCCGTGCAGGTGAGCGCCACAATCAGGACTGCATACGACAGAGGCACACAGGGCCAACACCCGGAATCATGGTGTGGGGAGCGATCTCCTACACTGGCCGTACACTTCTGGTGATGGTCGAGGGGACACTGAATAGTGCACGGTACATCCAAACCGTCATCGAACCCATCGTTCTACCATTCCTAGACCGGCAAGGGAACTTGCTGTTCCAACACGACAATGCATGTCCGCATGTATCCCGTGCCACCCAACGTGCTATAGAAGGTGTAAGTCAACTACCCTGGCCAGCAAGATCTCCGGATCTGTCCCCCATTGAGCATGTTTGGGACTGGATGAAACGTCGTCTCACGCGGTCTGCACGTCCAGCACGAACGCTGGTCCAACTGAGGCGCCAGGTGGAAATGGCATGGCAAGCCGTTCCACAGGACTACATCCAGCATCTCTACGATCGTCTCCATTGGAGAATAGCAGCCTGCATTGCTGCGAAAGGTGGATATACGCTGTACTAGTGCCGACATTGTGCATGCTCTGTTGCCTGTGCCTCTGTGCCTGTGGTTCTGTCAGTGTGATCATGTGATGTATATGACCCCAGGAATGTGTAAATAAAGTTTCCCCTTCCTGGGACAATGAATTCACGGTGTTCTTATTTCAATTTCCAGGAGTGTAGTAACAGATTGTCCTTCACTGATCCCACAAGGTCCGCAAACTTCGATGGTGGGCTGAAAACCACTTTTACCTGAAATTTTCGGAGGATTCTTGCTATTTTAAATGATGTGTTGCCAACGAAAGGAAGAAAAGCTAAAGATTGTTCCGGCATTTTCCCCCCTTTATTCACTTCCTGCTTCTTAGTTTTAACTGTTAGTGCCATGTTAATCTGCCGGATGGAATATCCATTTTCGCTGAATAGTGTCTTTAGATGGGCGAGTTCTTGAAACTGAGATAGTATGAGCTCTATGATCAAGTGTTTTAAGCAAACTGATGGTTTGCGATGGGTGATGGTAACTCGATGCTTGCAGGTACAAATCGATATGAGTGGGTTTCCGGTAAACTAGGGATGGCGGTGCCTGGGGGCAGTGTGGTTCATCTATAAAGTTTTCGACGCGAGCGCAGTATAGTTACAGTACGCTATATATTGCGGAACGGAGGACGTTTCCGCCAGTCTGCGACGTCTCACCTGAAGATGACTGGCAGCTGCCCAGTTGAAATACCGTGCGAAGTATTGAACGACGACCGGCTGCAAGCCCGAAATTTGTTTGAACAGGCAATTCGCCGGGAAAATTTTAATATTCACAATAAGATTTTGGTGGTAAACGTTCTAATATAAATTCATCTCTTAATTGTGTCGGCTATGGGCCACATTACAGACTGGAAGGTCAGTGATGGACTTCTAACAAGTGACCGTCATATCTTTTATTTTTACAATCACAGATGCAGATAACGGCTCAGACGCTAAAATCCAGCCCAAGCTACTATCTACGCAAAGCAAACTGGTAACTCTTAAGGACAGAACGCAAGGTACAGCCACTGCAAGGAAGCGGATTTAGTGTTGATACAACAGCCAACGAATTGGTGCGAGCGTTGCAGACTGTACAATAAAACGAGATTCAAACAATGGTTAAAAATTCAAAAGCGATTGAAATTCCCTGTAGTCCCGCCCTAGAGTCCTTAAGATACAGAGCAAGGCAGTCGAGAAGATACTACGAGACATCCTTGCGGGAAATAGAATGATAAAGTAGGCTGATTTTCAGTCTGGCTGTGAAATAAAACAAGGATGGATGAATGGTATGCATTTATCAATGACCAAATGGTAATTGATATTTGGGTTTTTCCATATAAACTGGTAGCAAACACCGATCGTCAACTGTATTATCAAACTTGACGCGACGGCACGGTAATGACAGACTGAGAGACATCAATGACCTACTGAGAGCTCTGGTGCTGGATGATACAACGATGGAAGCCACAGAGTAACATCTGTACCTCCGTTCTGAATTACTAGAGCAGCATGTGAGTAATAGTATCGTGATTCAGTCTGCCGAGGACGAGGCAAGGCTGTCAGTAATGAAGTTAAGAAAGAGGAATGCACCAGGGCCTGACAGAATTATGGCAGAAGTATTGCATCAGCTAGGACACCATAATTACACCGTACCTAACAGTGTGATTAAACGAATATCTCTATCAGGGACTGATACCCAGTATCTGAAAAAATCTCTTTTTCTCGTGCCTTTGTCGCGCAACGTCGTAGGGTTCGTATGGGGTTGACGGATCTGGGTTGATTAATTTAAGGGATGGCCGGAAGCCCTTCCAGTCGCCATACAGTTGCTCCGCCCCCCGCCCTCCCCGTCACCCGCCCTCCCCGCTCCCCCGCCTCCCCCCCCCCCCCCGCCCTCCCGGCTCCGCCACCCCTCCCACCCTTGACGGAATAAGTGTACCTCAACTGTTTGTGTGTAGTGTTATTCATGTGAAAGTGAGAGAAATTTTTATGTATATTTGCGAATCGTGAAACTGAGGTGGGGCAAGGGTATCAGCCCGGAATTCACCTAATGGGTTGAGGGGAACCACCTAAAAACCACATCCAGTCTGGCCAGCACACTGATCCTCGTCGTTAATCCATAAGACGGGTTCGACCCGGGGACGGCGCACCTTCCCATTCTGGAACCGGCGCTTTAAGGTACGTGGCTGGCAGGGTGATTAATCTAGAAAATCACGAGTATCATTACACTAAAGATGGATGAAGTTAAAGACCCAAGGGAACCAAAAAATTACTGGCACCAATAGACGAAATTAAGAAATCTTATAGACCGATTTGTTTGGTAAACGCTCTAGCCACGGTATACAAAAGCCAACTTTGCTGCCGCGTGAAGGATCATATGCAGGTAATAGGCATTAACGCCTTGTTGTACGGTTTCAGGAAACGGAAATCTACCGAGGATTGGTATATCACGCAGTCCGTGTAGTGAACACCTCAGACTACATCTTACTGTTATAATGATTCATATAGCTGCAGCGTTTGACGACCTGTGATGGCCTGCCCTGTTCAAAAGACTGAAACAGATAGATGGACTTACATGTCTCTACAACAGCCTACGAGATTATTGCACCGATGGGCAGGTGTAGTTGAAATGTATCAGAAAAAAAATCACCAAAGACTATCCTCAGGGCACTGTTTGTGGTTTAGTTCTGAGATGTCGGCGAAGAGCCAGTACTGTATCAGCTTCAGAGTATAACGAACAGTAGAGGCTACATGGCCTCCGCAGATAATCTGCTAATTTTAGTATCTGCCAACACAAGGGCTAAATTAGACGAAAATATTGCGGAAGTTCTTGAAAGACTAAGGAATTGGTGTACAGGAAACAATTTAACGATATAAGCGCACGAAATTATGTATATGTTACCAAAAAAGAACATTGTCAAGATCAAGACACACCATAATCAGAATAAATTACCAACCCGCGATATGAAAAGTAATATGTAGGTACATGCATATAAACATCCAGCCCGAGCGACTATGCAAAGCAAACTGGTAACTCTTAAGGACCGAACTCAAGGTAGAGCCACTGCAAGGAAGTGCATTTGGTGTTGATGCCACAGCCGACGAATTGCTGCGAGCGTTGCAGACTGCACAACACAACGAGATACAGATATTTGTTAAGAATTCAAAAGGGATTGAAATTCCCTAGAGTTCCACCCTAGAGTCCTTAGGACGCAGAGCAATGCAGGCGAGAAGATACTATCAGAGATCGTTACCGGAAACTGAACGACAAAGTAGGTAAAAAGGTAAAACCTTCGCACACTGTGGCCAATGAAGCTGTCAGCTGAATCTAAGTGCAGTAAGAACGCACGACGACGTAACGTATAATGCTATTGTAGGCTATGGTTCGAACGCAGAGAAGCGTACTCATGAGCATGACAGGCATGCATAGAACAATACCAACTAAGTGCTACTGGTAATACTAGGTTTGCTGCCTCTGAACCCGGCCGCAAGAAATAAAGGTGTGCTACATTGGTTCAGAAAGAGCATATATGATAAGGTAAAACAGATACTGCGCACAAGAGCCAAAACAACCAGTTCCCTCCTAAGGCAAAAAAAAAAGGATCCGCTTGTCACACTTCCTTCCGACCACTGAAAATAGGACAACACATGACAGACACATGTAAATGTGGAGCAGTCGCCACCCTGGATCACAACATCGTAGAGTGTGTCATGGACAAGATGTTACAGACCAGGCTAGAAACGTCTTTCGCAATGCGACGGTCTACAACATCATCTACAACACAATAAGGTATGAGTTGTAATAGCACAAGCTGAACTTGCTAGCAGCGGAAATATGGCTTAAGAATTCCAAGCCTATATGGCGGAACGAGCAAGGTGGCGCAGTGGTTAGCACACTGGACTCGCATTCGGGAGGACGACGGTTCAATCCCGCGTCCAGCCATCCTGATTTAGGCTTTCCGTGATTTCCCTAAATCGCTCGAGACAAATGCAGGGATGGTTCCTTTGAAAGGGCATGGCCGACATCCTCCCCTAATCCGATGAGACCGATGACCTCGTTGTCTGGTCTCCCCCAAACAATCCAACCCAACCTATACGGCGGAGAGACAACCAAGAACAGATTGCACATCACGGCAACGAGATGCACCACGGCAGAATATCCACCTATAACAACCTTCCAGAAGCAGCGGGGAGATGAGTCCTAGGTGTATTGAATCATATTATTTTATTTCTTTTCGTTTGTTATACGTATAAGCTATATGTAAACTGATTAGATTAGAGATTATATTAAATACTTGTTCCATAGATCATGAATACGACACTTAGTAATGATGTGGAACGTGTCAGGTAATAGCTACACTCCTGGAAATAGAAAAAAGAACACATTGACACCGGTGTGTCAGATCCACCGTCGAATGGCGCTAGCTGCGCAGCATTTGTGCACCGCCGCCGTCAGTGTCAGCCAGTTTGCCGTGGCATACGGAGCTCCATCGCAGTCTTTAACACTGGTAGCATGCCGCGACAGCGTGGACGTGAACCGTACGTGCAGTTGACGGACTTTGAGCGAGGGCGTATAGTGGGCATGCGGGAGGCCGGGTGGACGTACCGCCGAATTGCTCAACACGTGGGGCGTGAGGTCTCCACAGTACATCGATGTTGTCGCCAGTGGTCGGCGGAAGGTGCACGTGCCCGTCGACCTGGTACCGGACCGCAGCGACGCACGGATGCACGCCAAGACCGTAGGATCCTACGCAGTGCCGTAGGGGACCGCACCGCCACTTCCCAGTAAATTAGGGACACTGTTGCTCCTGGGGTATCGGCGAGGACCATTCGCAACCGTCTCCATGAAGCTGGGCTACGGTCCCGCACACCGTTAGGCCGTCTTCCGCTCACGCCCCAACATCGTGCAGCCCGCCTCCAGTGGTGTCGCGACAGGCGTGAATGGAGGGACGAATGGAGACGTGTCGTCTTCAGTGATGAGAGTCGCTTCTGCCTTGGTGCCAATGATGGTCGTATGCGTGTTTGGCGCCGTGCAGGTGAGCGCCACAATCAGGACTGCATACGACCGAGGCACACAGGGCCAACACCCGACATCATGGTGTGGGGAGCGATCTCCTACACTGGCCGTACACCTCTGGTGATCGTCGAGGGGACACTGAATAGTGCACGGTACATCCAAACCGTCATCGAACCCATCGTTCTACCATTCCTAGACCGGCAAGGGAACTTGCTGTTCCAACATGACAATGCACGTCCGCATGTATCCCGTGTCCCCCAACGTGCTCTAGAAGGTGTAAGTCAACTACCCTGGCCAGCAAGATCTCCGGATCTGTCCCCCATTGAGCATGTTTGGGACTGGATGAAGCGTCGTCGCACGCGGTCTGCACGTCCAGCACGAACGCTGGTCCAACTGAGGCGCCAGGTGGAAATGGCATGGCAAGCCGTTCCACAGGACTACATCCAGCATCTCTACGATCGTCTCCATGGGAGAATAGCAGCCTGCATTGCTGCGAAAGATGGATACACACTGTACTAGTGCCGACATTGTGCATGCTCTGTTGCCTGTGTCTATGTGCCTGTGGTTCTGTCAGTGTGATCATGTGATGTATCTGACCCCAGGAATGTGTGAATAAAGTTTCCCCTTCCTGGGACAATGAATTCACGGTGTTCTTATTTCAATTTCCAGGAGTGAATATAGCTATAAACCAAAGACTTCGCCAAACGTAAATTAACGAGTGGTTTTCTAGCAAGGATAATGTTTTGATAGATCGTTAAATATCTGTATGAAACAAAGTAAGAAATAAGCTCTTCAATTTATTAATGTATCTTCAGCCTTTTGTTGCGGGAAGTGGTAGCATACGGACGTTTGCTTGGATCTGTCGTACCAGCATTTTTAAAAATGTGTGTTTTAACCGTTCATTAAAAGTATTATAAAAATTTCTTAGAAAGGGAATATTTATTCGCACGGTTATACGTTCAACTCCTATCTGTTCATTTCACTCGCCGCCCTGATCCTGCATAAAGAATTTCGGTGCAGACAAGAATAATTAACGCCGTATCTGGAGGAGCGTTCCTGCATCGACACTCAAGACTAAATAGAATGGAATTAATGTGAATGTAATGACTTAGACTTGATAGGCACCTAATGAACTTGGTTTACTTTAACTAAAGATATTGTGCTTCGTGTGTTTAAGAGCTTTAGACAGATCGACAGTTTCAATGGTTGCGGAGATTTTTCCGTACCGCACACCTTTAGACAGATCGACAGTTTCAATGGTTGCGGAATTTATTCTGTACCGCAAATCACCGGAAGCAGCAGTACGTAATGCAAATCATGTTTATTGATCTTGAAGCTAATGACATTCAAGGTCTGTTGAGACTGGTATCAAGTAAAGTTCACCCAAGATTGTGCGCAGATTCATAAATTACCTTCAAAATTTTCTCAACTGTTCTTTCCTATCACTTTTTTCAATTATTCAAGCAATCATTAATCCATTTCCATTTCCACGTCGCCTAGTCACAGGGAGGACTACGAAGGACATCCTGACACCCTAACAGCCATCTCCCGATCTCGACACTTTGGGTGGCATTAGGAAAGCCACTGTGAATCCTGAGTAGTTCCGCAGGGCGCCAGAGGCTAACTATACAGACAAAGGTCGTCATTTTACTTGGGTTCTGATAGTAGGTACACTGTATAGTGTAGTTAGTATAGCGTAATACTGTGTAACGCAGTATTATGTAGTAGTGTAGTCAAGAATTATAAATTACAAAATTTATTATGTACCAATGCAGCATAGTACAATACTTCAGTAGCATGTGCCTTCCGGATGGCAGGTGAACATATATCTGTGCACCAGATGGCAAAACTGTAGTTTGTAGCTTTGGTTTTTAAAATTATTATTTGTATATGTGATATGTTATGTAATTTTTTTATTTTTTATTTTTATGGGCGCATTTTATTTAGATTTTTCCCACTTAAATCTCAGAATATCAACTTATGTGAACTTACGTTAACCCATGTGAAATTATGTTAACATATTACGTGCTATACTCATGCCAATTTATGTGCAACAAATGTTTCGTGTGTTGTTGTGTCTAGATAACAGACTGAAAGAGAATAGCAAATAAATGAACACAGATGTATAAATGTCATGTTCCTATTGCGTGGTGATGAGAGGTCGGTAATCGGTGTCAGCAGACGGCCTACTCCTACCACGTAGCCGGCCGCTGTGGCCGAGAGGTTCTAGGTGCTTCAATCTCGAATCGTACTGCTGCTACGGTCCCAGGTTCGAATCCTGCCTTCTGCATGGATGTGTGTGATGTCCTTAGGTTGGTTAGGTTTAAGTGGTTCTAAGTCTAGAGGACTGCTGACCTCAGATGCTAAGTCCCATAGTGCTCAGAGCCATTTGAACCATTTTGAACCTACCACGTAGCGCCAAGGTGGCCTCCTAGCTTAACGTCCTAATCCGGCGGACAGATCAACGGAACCACATGCCGTCACTTCATGAGACTCTGCGTAGATATTCGCAATTGAATCAAGGTAAAGGCGCGACATGGAGTGATCGGGAACTTTACACCAACACCTCTCCTCTCCCTGCCGAGAAAGAAAGTGACGGTGACAGTTTATTCTATCGCCAGAATTCAAACCGGCTAGTTCCACGTCGAGCATTACTGTACAGGCGTGTTTAGCGAACTCTTCTGTAAGGACGGGTATTTCACTGATAATAACGTATCTGCACATATGTCTACGATTATAACTAAATTTCATAAAGCGTTGTAGATCTGAAAATTGTGAACAAACGTTCATCGGACAAAACACCAGTTACCCCTTAAAGAGCAGACTCCTCCTCTCATTGGAGCGCTTTAAGTACACTCACGCTCATAAATTAATTATAATGCTGATACAAGGTGAAACAACGCTCTGGTGGTTGGTTTGCGGGTTTAAATCACCTTGAGATGTGACAATGCGGTGCATTTGACCTGCGGTCGTTGCACGGTGGCTCTGGCAGCAGTCCACATACGCATAGGTGTGTTAGTGCATGTCAGAGTACGGTGCAGCGAGTAAGTGTGTAGACGTTTTCAGACGTGCTAATGGTGGCTGTGTGTTGTAAATGGCTCAAAGAGCGAATTTTGAGGACGCCATGAGGGGTAGAATACTGGGCAGATTGGAGGCTGGTCAAACACAGCAGGTCGTAGCACGGCTCCTCCGTGTACCACAAAGTGTGACCTCAAGATTGTGGCAACGATTCCAGCAGACAGGAAACGTGTCCAGGCGCTACAGTACGGGACGTCCACAGTGTACAACACCACAAGAAGACCGATATCTCACCATCAGTGCCCGTAGACGGCCACGGAGTATTGCAGGAAGCTGCGCTCGGAACCTTACCGTAGCCACTCGAACAGTTGTCGCCAGACACACAGTCTACAAACGACTGAACGGACATGGTTTATTCTCCCGGCGACCTACAAGGTGCATTCCACTGACCCCTGGTTACAGGAGATCCCGTGAAGCCTGGTGTCAAGAACACAGTACATGGTCATTGGAACAGTGGTCCCAGGTTTTGTTCACGGACGAGTCCAGGTATAGTCTGAACAGGGATTCTTGCCGGGTTTTCATCTGGCGTGAACCAGGAACCAGATACCAACCCTTTAATGTCCTTGTAAGGGGACCTTATGGAGGTCGTGGTTAGATGGTGTGGGGTGGGATTATGATTGGTGCACATACACCCCTGCATGCCTTTGACAGAGGAACTGTAACAGGTCAGGTATATCGGGACGTCATTTGGCACCAGTATGTCCACCTTTTCAGGGGTGCAGTGGGCCCCACCTTCCTCCTGATGGATGATAACGCACGGCCCCACCGAGCTGCCATTCTGGAGGAGTACCTTGAAATAGAAGATATCAGGCGAATGGAGTGGCCTGCCTGTTCTTCAGATCTAAACCCCATGGCGCACGTGCGGGATCTTCTGCGTCGACTTATCGCTGAACGTCTTCACACAGTATGACACTTCAGGTGCTCCGCCAGGCACTGGTGCAAGAATGCAAGGCTATACCCCAGCAGCTACTCGACCATCTGATCCAGAGTATGGCAACCAGTTGTGGAGCCTGTGATCATATCCCATATTGATGTCGGGGTACATGCGCAGAAAACAGTGGCGTTTTGTATCACTTGTGTTTCGGGACCGTTTTCTCAACTTATCACCAATGCCGTGGACTTTCAGATCTGTGTCGTGTGTGTTTCCTACGTGCCTATGCTATTACCGCCAGTTTTGTGTAGTGCCACGATGTGTGGCACCACATTCTGCAATCATTATTAATTTATGAGCGTGAGTGTAGTATAGAACAGGTACGAGCCTGTCACGCGTCCCTCTGCTGCTGACGTAAGACATGTCAGCTAAGAAGTCTGTATGTGCCACTCGGTCGTATGGAATCAGTGTGGAGTTCGCTGTGTTATTCAGTGGTATGGTATTTAACTAATTTGTAAATGAAAATGATAATCTTATTTTATTACATTGAGTAGTAAATTTTCTCCCGGCTAAAGAATTGGTCCAGTTGCTAAAGAACTCCAAGTTAACGTCGTGTTAAAGTGTTGTCTGTAAGTTGTGTAAGTGTCACTATATCACAGTTCATACAACAGATTCTATACAACTATGGGTTATGCTGGAAATAGTTATCTTCAGCAAAATGATCATGGAAACCACCGAATATCAGCCGCGCACAACACTGACGTATGTTACCTGAAACAATATTCTTCGTAACTCGTGCGTAATTAATTTCGGCTCCATACATCAGCTAGAAAAGTTTGTTACAGCGATCGTGATATGAGCACTGTTTTTAAAGAACCAATCTGATTCGAATTATTTTCATTAAAATGAGTTCTGGACCACCGGTGCACATTTATATTTACACATTTGTATTATGTTCGGCATTTATGTCTGCAGAGTTGCGTAATTTGAATTTGCCGCTGAGATAATTGTTAAGATGGCGGCAGACAATTGATATAGACTTTCTAATGTTAGACCAAATAAGTAAGTATTAGAAATGCTTATTAAACTCTATAAACTCTACTTTCGTATTGTGCACTTCATCAAGCAAACATTTGATTTGTTTCTAAGGAAAACACAGACGAAAACGCGATACAAATCGCTATCATCAATGGCTGCGCTCGTTGCAGAGGAAAGAGATAATTAACACAGATCATGCTTACTGAGAGAGGAATTAAAGTTACAAATAATTATTCACTCATATTGATAATAATAATGAACTCTATTTCAAGTAATAATTAACAAATAATTACAATTTCTTAACAGACGTCAGTTTGATATGCGTCCGCAACCTGCAAAAGCCAACCAACAAAAGGTGAAAACAAAGGAAGGCAGACGTAGGTCATAGAAGGAACTTACAATCATCATTGTCTTTGGATGATACACATCGATATGTCCAATTACATCATAGAATATTATGTTAATAATTAATATTTATCATCGTTTTCACTATTTTTTATATGTCGAATAGATGTTTTTCGAATAGATACTGTTTATAACTGTAATTTCCTTTCGTCGCACTGTAGCTAAAATTTATCTCGTGGGTGTTACAATGGCTGAAAAAAAAATTAGTTTATATATTGTATAAATTTTTATCAGTCCATGTAATCCACGTAGATTTGCTACCCTCAAGATGCAAATGTTTAGTTTCGATGTTGTTTTAGACATGATAAAATTATAGTTGAATCGAGTACTTCAAATGACTTCATTGACTGTATTATCTCGGAAATTGCTGCGGATACTTCCCGGATTAACTTATCCCCCCCCCCCCCCTTTGGGTTCACTGGTTCCGGAAAACCGGGAATAAAACCGTCCAAGGGGCTTCAAGAAAATACAGACACCTACCTTTAACAATCAGGCTTGTCATGAATGCAATAAAATATGTTGGAAAATGCAAATTTATGACTCTGTTGTAAGCATCTGGGGTAATGAATGTTTTTTCATGGTGGTATATCATAACAGTTTCCAAAGTCACTGATTTATCGAATGTCATAAGAATTTTCCGCTGGCGTCTTAAGACCGCCCCCGTGTCTAGCCGTTGGACCGCAGACAGGTCGAGGCTGGACCGCCCCCGGCCGAGTCGGTGGGGCGTCGGCTACATCGTGGTTTGGATCTGCTGCTGGCTACTAGTCCCGTTGCAGAAGGTCTTGCTTCTCCTTTCCCACGTCCCTCAGTTTATTTGTGTCCATGAAATGTCAAAATATAAGCATCAGTGACAACATAATTACTATTCTCATACTGTGGAATCGTTTATTAGTGTCCATTTCACTCGCATTCACACGGATGGAATTAGACTGTTTTTGGAGTATGTTCTGTATTTTGACACTGTTCAACACAATGTAGTGATTCACATGTAAGTTTATCACAATATGCACATTTTGAACACTGCACCGTTAATCATACACGTGTCCATAGTATGCTTCGTTTACTTAAGCGGAATGTAAATATTTTCGCGACGCGCTGCGTAGTCAACATTACATTATTGTTTTGCCGCGCGGCTGGCTGTACAGGCTGTCACATTAAATTTGGCAGGCGAAGACGCTTCGTATCAAACTACAAGAGGTCTTCAGTTCAAGTTAATTATTAATACAGTCAACAGTACTCAACGTTCATAGCGTTGCTGCTAACTTTGACACTCCAAGAGCGTTCATAAGGTTACAGTTTGTATCACTGTTGATTATTCACAATATAAATCATAGTTCTTCACGCGTCCACTAGTTCCTGCGAAACACATTTCACTGTTTTGATTGCTGTCAGTAGTTTTCCACAGTACTTAACAATCTATATGCAAATGACACTCTTCAAGTCATGAGGTCTGGTACACTTGCACATAAGTTCATATTACCATGTCTGAATAACAAAATTTAAAATTTTACACTGTCACATGAACATGAGACAATATAAAACTTCATTACTGAACTGTCCATATAACAGAACATTTACATTTTCATTACAGATACATATATTTATATATTTTCTATTTTTTTATTCGGATTGTTATTTACCATGTTTTTAGGACAGATGTCCATGTTCGGTTTATCTAACCGGAATGTTGCTCATAAGAGCATTTTAAATGACTTCGTAATGAAACCGTATATGTAAATTAGTACACATTCAGATTTCGCTTAATTATTTTTTTTTCCTGTCACACAGTTCACACACCACCAACACTCGCTACGTGTGTGGGACTACATGACCCAATCTTATGAAAATATTTTTGTTATATCCGTTCTTACACAGGAACAAATATATTATTTAAGCATTTTAATCATTTCTATCCTACGTATAGAAAGGTAAAATTCCTCACATTTAATGCAGTAACACTCAAGTGTTTATCAAGTTATTTATCCATTTTAGAGTAAAAATACATTTATTATGGGGATTCTCTACTCCTTGTTCAAATAATTCAAGAACATTACAGTGTAATACATAATCTTATCACATTATTACTGCTAATTATTTTACCATAAACATTATATTTACAGTTATGGGGTAGCGCACTTGCACTTCTGATTGGTCCATTGTATATTCATTTCGTTTTTCTTAGTCCAGGGGACCGAGTAAGATGCTCTGCAATAGGTCTTATGCGGATATACTTTCATATTATACTGGTAATCTTTTATGATTCCAGGGCGTTCAGTGAATACTTCGAGGTAACCGGATAATAATTCTGTTACTTGTCTAGCCTCAGAAGCATTAATGCAAGTTGCCTTCTGTACTTTCTCTTCTATTGTTGTGACGATGTCACTCACGTTTCTGGGTGCATCGTTATTTCGATTTTTTGACACATCTGTGGGTGCTTATGATCCAACACTAACAACGTCTGTTTGCTGGCAGAAAGATTCGTTTTTCTCATTAGCGGAAGGTTCGCACCGAACTACCGATTCAGCATTAATGTTGTGGGTCGCTGTTGGTACTTAAGTGCACATGTCCCACGAGCGAAATCAATTACAGCTTCCCTTTCCCGAAGGAACTCAAGACCCAGAAGCACCGGTACTGACACGTTATCCATTAGTAGGAACGTGCATAATAAGCGATCATTTCCCAAGGAAACTTCCACCTGTGTCTGGTATTTTATACTCTGTGCCTTTTTTCCAACGCCCCTATAACTTTACAATTTGCAACCGGTAAAACAGGCAATCTTCTTATCTCCGATACCTTCTTGACAAACTGCGTGTTCATAACTGATACATTGGCACCTGTGTCAAGCAGAATAGTAGTTGTTATACCATTTACAGCTCCAGTGACACTTGCTTGGATATTTTCCCTTTGTGGCTTATCAGAGACAGCAGATTCCTGATATAGCTCATCTTCGATCCTGTTGCCATCCTGCTACCGTATCATGTTTATTTTTTGTTCCGTCGACCTGTTGCCATCCTACTACCGTGTCATGTTTCTGTTTTGTTCCGTCGACCTATTGCATTTATTGATGGCCTCAGTCACCTGGCGGAGGCCTACAGGGACCGAAATTAGTTTTTTGGCTTCTGAGTGATTTGTTTTGCTTCCGAAGGTACCTCCAGTATTCTAACATTTTGTGAGCTTTCAGTCTGAGAAGGCCTGCTTGGATCCCACCACGGTGGATATTGATTGCTTGGTATAGGTATAGCCTGTACATAATTTATTGGCTGACCTGAACTGATAGAATTTTGCTGCGGCTGCCAATGATTTGGCCCTGGCTGTCGCCAATATTCACTGACACCTCGCATATGTTTAGGCTTGTTTTTACATGGAGTGTCTCACCTGTTGTCATTTCGTCTCTTTCGGTTGCTATTGTTTTTGTTTGGGTTTTCATTGTGGTACGGCCTCTGATTACCATTCGGTTGTTGGTGTTCTTCGGCCTTTTGATAGTTACTGTTATTATTATTAGGATAACCAAATTTTGGTTGTATGGATTCCTACTACTATTATTATTGTTGTATTTTCCGTTACTATTAGCTTTATTTTTCTTTTTCTTTGGACTACCTTCGCCCCTATTTCCATTATTTCCATTCCATGAATTTTTTCTATTAGGACTATTATTATTGCTGATCACGTCAGAATTTTTTCTGGCGTCTTCTTGCACTAGATCCAGAGAATCAATTACAGATCGGTGTCTGTAACATTAAATAATTTTTCTCTAATGTTGTTGTTGTGGTCTTCAGTCCTGAGACTGGTTTGATGCAGCTCTCCATGCTACTCTATCCTGTGCAAGCTTGTTCATCTCCCAGTACCTACTGCAACCTACATCCTTCTGAATATGCTTTGTGTTTTCATCTCTTGGTCTCCTTCTACAATTTTTACCCTCCACGCTGCCCTCCAATGCAAAATTGGTGATCCCTTGATGCCTCAGAACATGTCCTACCAACCGATCCCTTCTTCTGGTCAAGTTGTGCCACAAACTTCTCTTCTCCCCAATCCTGTTCAATACTTCCTCATTAGTTATGTGATCCACCCATCTAATCTTCAGCATTCTTCTGTAGCAACACATTTCGAAAGCTTCTATTCTCTTCTTGTCCAAACTATTTATCGTCCATGTTTCATTTCCATACATGGCTACACACCATACAAATACTTTCAGAAACGACTTCCTGACACTTAAATTTATGCTCAATGTTAACAAATTTCTTTTCTTCAGAAACGCTTTCCTTGCCATTGCCAGTCTACATTTTATATCCTCTCTACTTCGACCATCATCAGTTATTTTGCTCCCCAAATAGCAAAACTCCTTTACTACTTCAAGTGTCTCATTTCCTAATCTAATTCCCTCAGCATCACTCGACTTAATTCGACTACATTCCATTATACTCGTTTTGCTTTTGTTGGTGTTCATCTTATACCCTCCTTTCAAGACACTGTCCATTCCTTTCAACTGCTCTTCCAAGTCCTTTGCTGTCTCTGACAGAATTACCATGTCATAGGCAAACTTCAAAGTTTTTATTTCTTCTCCATGGATTTTAATACCTACTCCGAATTTTTCTTTTGTTTCCTTCACTGCTTGCTCAATATACAGATTGAATAACATCGGGGAGAGACTACAACCCTGTCTCACTCCCTTCTCAACCACGGCTTCCCTTTCAGGTCCCTCGACTCTTATAACTGCCATCTGGTTTCTGTACAAATTGTAAATAGCCTTTCGCTCTCTGTATTTCACCCCTGCCACCTTTAGAATTTGTAGGAGAGTATTCCAGTCAACGTTGTCAAAAACTTTCTCTAAGTCTACAAATGCTACAAACGTATTTTCTCTAATATGTGTGGGTAATCTAGCTTTTAACACTCGCAATAAGTCTCTGGTGGTTACTGGCTCATCCCAGTACCGGGTCATGTTAATATATTTTTCAAAGTGCTTTCTTAAGGAACCTGACTTCGGATTGTACATTTCTGCATTGTAAACAACTTTACGGAGACGCTCTTGAGTAGGCGCTGACCAGAATTGATCAAGGAACGCCTTCTCAAAGTCGTGGAAAGTCTTGCAAGTTTCTGCTGCATTTAATGCCCAGAGCGACGCATCGCCAGAAATATGTGAAACGACAAACTGTGTTTTCTGTTCTTCCGACCATGATTTTGGAAGAACACTTTTGAAGTTTCGAATGAAAACTACTGCATGTGTGTTTTTCTTGCTTTCTTCGTTAAATATTTGAAACTGTCTATGCTTAATCAGGCTTTCTTCATGCATCAAAGTAGTTAAGTGCATGGAATTGCTATCATTCGGAGGTGGTGTGGTTACTTTATTACAAGTACATTCTATTCCACTATTATTGTTCCTCGGTGTCACATATCGCTCTGGTAATATCGGTTGATTACCAAATTTTGGTCTTCCTTGTGGAGCATTAAAATTCGCCGTTAGATTATCTGCGATCTTTTGCCTGTCAGTACCACTGTTGCCATTACTGCATACGGTCAGATTTTCAAAGTTTTGATTTTCAGAGCTCAGCACCCTGACTACTTCTGTTCGGACATGCTTTCGGATTTCCGAGGTAATGTCCTCCTGCATTGTTTCCACAGCGATAGCCAAGGCTTTGAATTGCAATTACTTAACATGAACCGTCTGCTCCTGTCAGTATTGATTGAGGATGGTGCACTGCACTGCTTAATTGAAGTTACTCGTTTGTCTGGCACCACTGCAGATACAGGTTCGTACAGCAGTTCGGTAGGAAGATGTCAATGCTTATGAAACTAGTAAATAAACAATGATTAATAGTTTGTGTTGGTACCTCGTACCTGTAATAGATCACAATTTCAATTATTAAAATGAATAAATGTGCGTTTGTGGCCCCACATTGGGCACCAGTGTGGCGTTCGCTGTGTTATTCAGTGGTTTGGTGTTTAACTAATTTGTAAATGAAAATGATAATCTTATTTTATTACATTGAGTAACAAGTTAACGTCGTGTTAAAGTGTTGTATGTAAGTTGAGTAAGTGTCACTAAATCACAGTTCATACAACAGATTCTATATAACTATTGATTATGATGGAAACAGTTATCTTCAGCAAAATGATCATGGAAACCACCGAATATCAGCCGCGCACAACACTGACGTATGTTACCTGAAACAATATTCTTCGTAACTCGTGCGTAATTAATTTCGGCTCCATACATCAGCTAGAAAAGTTTGTTACAGCG